>NC_142523.1:5838405-6015223 GCF_964205215.1 Stylophora pistillata
CGTTGAGTTTTTGTTTTCCTCTTCTCTCTCGGGAGTTAAAAAAATCTATTCCCAAAGGAAAATTAGGTAGATCTTCATCGGCTTATTCGCTTGTTGCCATGTCTTGTCTAACGTTTCTACGGAAGTTTTATACAAAAACTACAGCGTTGAAAATGTTATAAAACAATTGGTTCATACGTAAGCTGTGCGTTCATCGAGATATGAAGCACTTGGGAAGTTTGGAGAGCACTCAAGAAGCTAGAGTTGCTCTCGGCTACGCCTCGAGCAACTCTTCGGCATCTTTCATGCTCTCCAAACTTCCCGCGTGCTTCATATCTCGATGAACGCACGCTGACGTATGAACCAATCGTTAATTGTTGTCTGTTCTATTTAGAATCGCATAGCTTAAAAGTAAACACGCGCTCTGATTGGTCAATACGTCAACCGGAAGAGAGGGTATTTAGCGTGGAATCGCACTAACGCATAAAGCGATATTGCTGAAGTGAGTCGCGAGCAATAATTATTGTTACGAACGTAAAAACGTAAATACAACTAGTGCTATGAAAATATGAACAAATATGAACAAATTTATAGAAAACGAATGTCTTCCAAATTTTGAATTGAAATTGAAATTTTTAGAAAATTGGAGGAAACCACTCACGCTCAAAAGTACGAGAAAACGCATAGAAAAAAATCAAAATGCCAGAGACGAGGGAAGAAAGCCAAACGACAGTTCTCGCCGAGGAAAACCAAACAAGCGTTACTAAAGAAAACCAAAACAAGTATCAATGCCGAAAAAGGTCAAGCATCTTTTCCCGAAATCCAAACTATTGTAGCCTATACAGACGACGAACTGGCCTCTTTTAGATACAACATGGTTTCAAAAAACACTAGACGGCAAATTCACTAATTCGAGTGGTCGCAAAACTGTCATCCAAGCGCTCAGTGATGATTTCGACCCAGTGGAGATATCAGAGCTCACTGGCCACTCCAATCCGGAATCCATATCCAGCTACAGCCATAATCCTCCGGAAAACAGCGGCGAATGTCGAATAAGTTGGCCGCTTTCAAACCACGCCAAGCACGACAACTACCAACGGCTATTCAAGTCATACTTTACGGGAGATTGTTCTCAATAGCTCAGCCACGCCAAGCAACACAGCAGCTACTAGTGACTTGACAGCAATGCCAGTCGTTCTAGTTACCTGATGGCAGGAGCAGTTGGCGGAATGTTTACTGGAGTAACTTTTAAGAATTCTCCAGTAAATATTTCCATAAACTTTCCGTCCAGCATTGACACCGACGAGCGACTCCCTGCGATGAAAGAAAAACAGTTAAAATTGTGACTTTTAACTGAACTGTTTCTCGCCAGAGATTACCGAGAAATTCCAGTCTTAATCATTATATTTTGAATACACGTTTTTTTACAACTGTAAAGCACGTACCGTTTTTTTGTAGATCTTGCTTTGATACCGGAACGGTTGAAATTTTCATTTCGCTTGAGGATTTGACCATTCAGTTGTTGATTGTCGGCACCACATTATGCCAAGTTGAGTGGTAGCAGGCAAATCTCTGTCTTAAATAACTCCGTATTGTGTACTTTTAGTTTTTTTCCTGAAGATTGTAAAATGTGAGGCACCGCTTTCTCCACGAGTTTGAAATAAAAGTGGTTTTCATTCTAAAATTATCTTGTTCCCTCTATTCGCTAGATATTGACACCTGACTTTGAAAGGGTTTCCATTGTTTGCGCACTGGCGTGGTGCACAAAAATACAAAACATCTGGTTTCGCCCAGTGATTTGGTGGCTTTAGCTGTGATTCAAGAAAAATTCTCGAGGTACAATTAAAATTGCCGACGGTTCAAACGTGAGCGACTTACCTTGCTTTCCATTCCCTTAACAATGACAGTTCTGACAGTTGACTTTAAAATGTCTTTCTTAAGGGCGCGCGTACGGAATAAAAACAAACAATAACATTGCCGTTTTAATTTCTTGTTTTCTTATTTTTATTCAGTTATGCGATTCAAGAAAAACTCACTACCTGACTCGTGAATTCCACGTTAAATTTCACTTGAAAAACCGATATCGCACTCATCGCTTCGCGATTCGTGCGATATCGGTTTTTCGCGTGAAATTTAACGTGGAATTCACTCGTCAGGCAGTGAATTTTTCTATAGAATCGCATAGCTTAAAGTAAACACGCGCTCTGATTGGTCAATACGTCAACCGGAAGAGAGGGTATTTAGCGTGGAATCGCACTGACGCATAAAGCGATATTGCTGACGTGGTCGCGAGCAAAAATTATTGTTACGAACGTAAAAACTTAAATACAACTAGTGCTACGAAAATATGAACAAATATGAACAAATTTATAGAAAACGAATGTCTTCCAAATTTTGAATTGAAATTGAATTTTTTAGAAAATTGGAGGAAACCACTCACGCTCTAAAGTACGAGAAAACGCATAGAAAAAAAAAAACAAAATGCCAGAGACGAGGGAAGAAGGCCAAACGAGAGTTCTTACTGAGGAAAACCAAAACAGGTATCAATGCCGAAAAAGGTCAAGCATCTTTTCCAACTACCAACGGCTATTCAAGTCATGTTCTGTAAAACGACAGATATAAGCAAGTATTTGGAAAGTTATAGCCTTCTATACACCGAATGCAAATATGGCGCTTTTGAAGTGCCATTGTTCTGGCCAACTCGAAAGCGTACGCTCCTTTGGTCACTGTGCACATTTTACTTTAGACTCATTCATGTAATTTACTGTTTCTTATATATTCTGACTTTTGTAATCTATGGCAATCTCTGCTGTAACCTCTTGAACAAATCACTGTAAAGTTCTCGTGGTAAAACAATTCCTATCATTCTTGAAGCTTTTTTAATCATAGCCGTCAATCAAAGCAGAAAAATCATCTCAAGAAACCGCGGTAAACTTGAGGTAAAAAAATTAATATAAAAAAAAAACGCAAACAGCCCGAAGCGCGAGAAAACGTAAGTGACCAAGTCGCGATTGTTTTTGGTTTGTATCTGATTGGTTGAAATTATATTAAAACTGGGTTTGTCACCAGGTGGATACATTAAAAAATATTTGAAAATACAAATTAAGTTACATTGGTGGTTAAAAGCGTTTCTGAAATTAGTAACAATAAAAATGTTCCCGACGTTTCGGTTGCAATTACGGAGCTTCTTCAGAGGAAGTGAAAGAAAAAATTTATGCATAAGCGCAGATATAAACAAGACGCTGAATCTTAATTAGCGTCTTGTTTATATCTGCGCATTTCTAGCAATCAAATTGCACTACGAGGAAATTTATATCAAAACTAATATATTTACATTTAATCTGGTTATTTTATAAAGCCTAATAAAGGTAAACCTTTTCCTTGTTGATGCAATAAAATTAAAAATAAAAAAAAGACGTTAATTGTCTAGTTTCTTCGGTAATAAAAAATTCTGACTTGAATCACCATATTGTTCGTTTCTCGGCGTGTCTTCATAGGTTTATTGTCGATGCACTCAGGTTCTACTCTGAAAAGTACAAGATTAATTAGGGATTTAAATCTAAAAATTTAAAGGTTTACAGAATGTAGGTGGATTTTCTAGTAGTGGTGAAAATATTGGTAAAGAGAGATGGTCTAACCGATAGGAAAGAGGAAAAAAAAAAAGAGAAAAATAGAAAGACACAGATGAAGGAGAGAAGGAAGGAGAAAGAGTTAGGAATGAAGAGATTGGCGTACAGATCTATGGATAAGTAAATAAATAAACGAATGAATAAATAAATAGATAAGTGGATGAATTAATAAATGAATGACGAGAAAAATGAGCAAATGGACAATAAAAGAGGAAAAAAAAAAACGAAAGTGGCAGAACAAAAAAAGTCATCGCCTCAATTGTCAAGGATTTGAATAAAGCAGGGATGGAAAAGAAAATTAAGAACATGCCTACCAATAGCTTTCCTTCTCATCTCCCTCACAAGAATCTCGCATTGTTCTGTCCAGTTGTACTTCTGTCCATAAAATGCCCGCAGTCTCTGCATCTCGTTTAGACGGTTTCCTCTCTCCTTTTTACGGACACTCTTGATCGCCTTTGACCAGACTTCGGGTTTATCGGAGTTAACTACACAGTGTTCTCCAAATTCTAGCTTCTGCAACGCTTTCGAAAAGCCTGAGTTACGGCCAGCAAGGACAGGCAAACCAGCGGATAAGGCCTCAAGGGCAGTGAGTCCAAATCCTTCTGTTCTTGAGGGCATGATAACCAGATCCATACGACGAAACAGCTGTTTTAATAGATTTCTATCCTTGACATATTCTTTGACAGACAGTTGGTTTTCAGAAATGCCATGCTTGAGAATCTTCGCTGCAACTTCGTCTTGCTTTCCTGGAGCCGCTCCAACAAATGTGAGATGATAGGAATCGTTTTTCAGCTCAGGACTTGCAAACGCCTCAGCCGCAATATCGTAACCTTTCAGTGTGAAGTCCTCGTCATCACCACGCCCAAACATCAGGACCTGAAACACGTCATTCTCGTTTGGCGACTGCTTTACATCGGTTAGATTTTCCATGATTCCCGGTGTAAATTCTACAACATCTTGCTCTTTGTCAAAAGAGCGTAGATGATTAGAGTAGAAACCCTTCAATTCGGGCCCAACTGGCATGACAAGGTCAGCCATTTTACAGAGACTAAGCTCATGCTCGTTCTTTTTCTCACCTTGTTCAACAGCTTTCGGATAGTCCTTGTACATACCGAGTTTTTCTTGAGCAGTGTGCACCACTTGGACCCACTTGCAGTCATGAGATTCCTTAATAATCTGAGCTTGTCGACCAAGCTTCACACCATGACCAATTACAACATCAATTTCAAGGTCTTTCGGTGGACAAAATAATTCTTCTTGGGGACTGCATGCCTCACGTTGCTTTGCCTTGACAATAGTGACGCCATGTTTTCCAGCTTCTGTTTTTTCTTCCTCTCCACATGCAAAGCTAGGGACAAGGAAAGTGACTTGAACTTGGGGATGTCTTGCTAAATGAATGGCTAGTTCCCTGTTGAAAGTCGACAATCCACCTTTCAGTGAATTCCACTCGTCTGCCAAGATTGTGACTTTCAAAACTTCGCTTGAGCAAATACTTGGATCTGTTACTTCAGGTGCTTGCGGTGAGGGAAAAGTTGTGCTGAATTCCGGCCCAACCTGAAATAACATAACCCAGTTAATTATGTAAAAAAGGTTTGTGCTTGTTCATCGTGGTAAAGTGCAATAACAATAAAATACTATCGTTTGTCCGTTTGACCGCATTGTGAGATAAACGATAACACTTTATTATTATTATAACCGAGTTATGGAAACGTGTAATAAATGTCTCATTAGACGTTTTGTCATGTAGTATCGCTGAGTATTTTTGCGAGTTTTGCCGTATTTTGACGAGCCCGTAGGGCGTGTCAAAATACAAATATGGGGTAAAATACTCAGCGATACCACACAACAAAACATCTAATAAGAGATTTATTATACAACGCGCCAAATTGTTATTTCAGTGCGGGCGAATTTCGTGGATATTTCTGGAGTACGAATATCGCGTGATATTCGTCCTCGTCTCGCGCGTTGTTTGTACTCTACGAAGCACAGTTGGATAATAAATAAATCTTATTAGACGTTTTGTTGTGTAGTATCGCTGAGTATTTTTACGAGTTGTGCCGTATTTTGACGAGCCCGTAGGGCGAGTCAAAATACAAATAACGAGTAAAAATACTCAGCAATACTACACAACAAAACGTCTAATAAGTTATTTATCATCCAACACGCCAAACTGTTATTTCAGTGCGAGCGAATAACGCGGATGTTTATTTACGGGCATTGCGTGGCAGAAGTATGCGAAGCGGAACGGAATTGGCGCGTTGTTGTGTTGCTGTTTCTATTTTCTTCATTAAATGAAGAAATTTTCTGGTCGTCAAGCTGTTTTTCTTAGTTCGATTCACCTAATAAACTTGGATCTATATTTGCCAACCATTCTGACTCTTCGTCGTCGGAAATATGATTCAAATTGTCCGCCACCCTTTTTTTTTTTCCGAAACTACAATCCAATTCTTCGCTTGCGCGATGCGAGAAAACCTGTTTAACCAGTACTCTACAATAGACGAGTACAAATACCGCGTGATAATTGTACTCGTCTATGGCGTTATTTGTACTCGTCTAAGTGTAGTTGGATAATAAATATATGTTATTAGACGTTTTGTTGTGTAGTATCGCTGAGTATTTTTACGAGTTGTGCCGTATTTTGACGAGTCAAAATACAAATAACGAGTAAAAATACTCAGCAATACTACACAACAAAACGTCTAATAAGTTATTTATCATCCAACACGCCAAACTGTTATTTCAGTGCGGGCGAATAACGCGGATGTTTATTTACGGGGATTGCGTGGCAGAAGTATGCGAAGCGGAACGGAATTGGCGCGTTGTTGTGCTGCTGTTTCTATTTTCTTCATTAAATGAAGAAATTTTCTGATCGTCAAGCTGTTTTTCTTCGTTCGATTCATCTAATGAACTTGGATCTACATTTGCAAGCCATTCTGACTCTTCGCCGTCGGAAATATGATTCAAATTGTCTGCCACTTTTTTCTTTTTCGTAACTACAATCCAATTCTACGCTTGCGCGATGCGAGAAAACCTGTTTAACCGGTACTACAATAGACGAGTACAAGTACCGCGTGATATTTGTACTCGTCTAGGTGTAGTTGGATAATGTAAACTAAGAACTAACTATTAAGTTCCCTAGTGATTCTATTAGGGTTTGCATTCGTGGCCAACCAGTTCACACACCCTAGACTTCTAACAGTGGACTGGCTACAACCCTTCACTGGACTCTGATTATGACTTCCGCTAAGTTTGTCGAAATGTCAGTCACTCTGACTACCGGCAACAATCTTCCCAGGACTACTATAACCTGGACAATCAGAATACACGACAACTTTTAACAAACTGATTCTGTCAAACGTATACTGGAAAGCGCTAATGTTTTCCTGTGGAAAGTCCTATTAATTTCAAATACATTAATGAACTAATAATGACTGCTTCCGTGACACTTTTGGGAGGCGGTTTTCAGCTCATGACCTCATCAAAATCAAATGATCAATTATCATCATTTACTTTTTCGTCGGAGACAAATTTGATAGAAAGTGATTTTGAACAAAAGCTAACTAAGGCCAATGTAAGTAAAGAACATAACACCTGCCATAACTTCGAATAAATCTTATCGTTTGATTCATTAGTAAGGTAAGATCTGGAAGGACATATTTCATATTTCACTGATCGAAAACTAAGGACATCTAAAAGGCTGATTGATTTTTCCAATTTCTTGTAACTATTTTCTGTAATATTCAGAATGTTGCCTTTTTTACCTGATCTTCCCTTTGCTCACGCATGGCTATCTGCGGTGTGGAGGGAAAGTTGCTGAGGGAAGAGCTCTGCAACAGAGATACTCAATTTCTAAGAAAAAATATTTTATCCGACATTTACATCTATCAATTACTTAGCCCTGTCACTAGAAAACGGTTGTCAATTTAGTTCAATTGGCCCTCTACGGATATACCTTACGCCCTATGCCTTGACCAAGCTAGGGCCCCTTACAGCCAATGAGACGTTAGAGAAAATACGATGGAATGGTTGTCGGTCATTTTGAAATAAAACCATTTAACAGCCATTTACATCGGCGACTTTTGCTGCGGCTCTAAGTGCAATTTCTGCTGCGATTTTTTCCGTGACTTCACGAGGACATAGTGTGGTAGCATTTTCCCTTTATTTTCACTGACAATCTGCAAAACTCAGGCTGTAGTTATCTCTCTGATTTGATATCCCACAAAAATAGTTGGGTAGCTCTGCCGGTAGCAATTTAAGCCTAACTTAACCTTGCCAGTAAAAAATAGATGCGACGATAGAAGGGAACAATAATGTAGAAAAGAAGAACAGTAAAGGAGTTAATTGAGAGAGATAACTTAATCTTCTGCGATGCTTTCTAGTCACGCACTTTGTCAGAGCGAGGAGTGTAAAACCGTCATACACGGATGGGGGTACTTTTGAGTGGTTGAATCCTAAGAGTTACACAGCCGAAGGGAAAAAGCTTTAAAAGTTAGTTTCCAAAACTGCTCCTAATCAACATTTACTTCGGCCAGATCAATTTTTTTAATTTCGTATACGACATACCTGATCTGATGAGGCTGGAATGATATGTAGCGTGCACAAAGTTTCCCTATTAAGCTGGTATTGCTCCACTGTGTACAACTCTACTTCCAGGTTATTGCAGTCGCTAATGGATACAGGCAAACTTCTTTCAAAAGGTTCAGTTCCGAGAAACCTGACACAAACAAAGTAAACAAAGATACAATACTAGAGATTTCTTTTTGTTTAGGCAAACTATGTTTCTCATTACGCCTATGCTCCGAGATGGCGGAACAGTGGAATTTACGTTGACTGAGCAAAAATTCAGTAATAAACTAACCTCAAGAAGTTGTCTAGATTTCCTTCTTGAGTCACAGTAAATGCTTCGGAAAGAGACACAGACATTTGATCTTTTTTAGAAAGTGGCCTCAGCGAGTTTCCTCCCCCTTGAAAACAAACGCGATAAGCTGAACATAGGTGAGTATGTACTTGACCTTTAAGATGGATTGGGAAGCAGCAAAGAGTCAGCAAGTAGTTGCTAGGTTTGCCTGCATCACATACACGAGCTAAAAATCCAGCTTCTTTTACCATGAGTTTTTTGCAGAGATCAAGGACAAAATCCTTGAGGATAACAACGGGTCGTTTTATCCAGTCAATCCAAGGCCAGTACCTATGGGACAAGGACACAAACTTAACAACATCTTTTTAAGGAGTCACCTGAGTAAAGAGTATACATTTTTCAATCACTGATCAACAAATCAGAACGCAAGCATCCTAGAGTTATGAACTAACTGATTAGTCTAGGATGATTTCATTCAACCCAGAAAAAGGATTTAAGTCAATAAGTAAAACTGATATGAACATATTCTCAGAATGAGACAAATGACCCAGTTTGTTTCTACTATGACAACTTGTAATGAAATAAACTTCATTTGACCCGGCCGCCGATGAAAATCGAGGAAAGAATTAACAAATCGGCAGTGGTTTATCGTGGTCTGCACTCTTATTGACAACGATATTCGTCATCACAATGGTCAAAATGTTGTGGACTCACGAGGCGCAGCAGGCTTCGACGAGATTCGAACTCATGGCTCCTAGATATCCTTGGAAGGAGGACAAAACAAATTGCTGTCCCACAATGACATGATTTTTTTGGTAAGCAAGCAATAAGCAATACCGCGCATAGACTTATCAACTCAGACCCCGGAAGAGTCGACAAAGGTTTATAATATCTACTATAGACGACAAATCGGTTTAAAAAATGTGATCGATTTGATGAAAACTACATATTCGTTGATTGGTTGCTTGCTTATTTATTTTCCATCCCTTTTGTTTTTAGTTTTTTGTGGTTCGAAGACGACATATTTGTGCACGCCAAAGTCTCACCTACGCGTGTCTTTGCTCTGATTCCCACGGCCTTTCCTGCGCGAAAGCTTTATAGTTTATTACTAGTTCTGCTTGGTTTCCATTCCTTATATCTTCAGTCTCTTTTTGTAGTTCGAACAAAGACGACATATTTTTGCACACCAAAGTCTCATATACGCATGCATTTTCCCTGATTACCCACAACCTTTCCTGCGCAAGCGCTTTGTAGTTTATTTACACGGCTTCTTAAAAGGCCACAAGAGAATATTTACTCTGAAAAGTGATTAACTGTAAACGTCACTGTCCCATTTGCAAGAACCGCTAAGCTTTCCAACTGCTCTGTTATTTCATTCCATTCTGTTTCATCTTCTTCTGAGCTTCGGCAGAATATCCTGACGTCAGTGGCTGAATAATCTGGAAATTTCGGTGTGTCTCCCCGAAGTGTAACGGGGATTGTGAGCCTTGCAGGCGCTAAAAGCTGAAGTGGTTGGGATGGTGAAATATGAATAATAGGTCCGGCAACTAGTAATTCTTTCCGTCTATAATCACGCCGTGGAACCTCTTGCACCTTCAAATAAAAACGAAGTTAGAATTAAAAGAAACTGCAACGTGTGTAATAAAGCAAAGTCGAAAGCTCTCTAATTTCGTAAATAGTCGGTGGGGAATTCGGATGGCACAATTATTTCTCACAAAAGTCGCTAACAGAAGGTACCATCATACTAATCGTATCCGGCGGGTGGGCTGGTAACTCTGTCGTCGCGTGCGAGAATCTTGTCTTCAACTTAACAGCAAAAGCTTAAAGTTAATATGTAAAATATAAGAGAATCGTCTATCATAAGTGATATACAAGTACCTTTACAGAGAGAGCAAAGGTTTTCTCCGAAGGGAGAGAACTCACTGGGAGTGTTACACTCACTCCCGGATAGTCTGACAGAATGCAGTCAAATGAAGATGACAATGTCGAAGGGTTTTGGAATGTGAAAGACTTGAGACGCCAGACCACCGCAAATGAAGAAAAACTTGTAATTTCTGACTCTGCAAATGGAAACAACCAGTCGGGGAATTCTTCCACGCTGGAATGCTCATCTTTGACATCTGTAAATGAGTTCGAAGTTGTTGTAGCTTTCTCGTGACAATCAACAAACCCTCTACTTTCAATCAGATAACTCTGTTCATTCAGCTTCACATTTAGATGTGTTTGGCAAGCTGGTTGTCATGTTTTACCACAATTGACAGTAATGTCGCAATCTGATTGGCTAATTTGCCGTTGTCGATACGAGTACAGACAACAAGCAACGCAACGTGTCACGCACTGAAACAATCGCTCTAATTGACGTCGAAATTGTGCTAAAAACAAATCGACAGTGGTTTAGCGTGGTATGTGCTCTTATTATTGATGATGATGTTCGTCATTAAAGTGGTCAAAATTTGTTGCAGACTCACGAGGCGTACAACATTTTGACCACTGTGATGAAAAATATCATTGTCGAGAAGACAACAGACCCCGCTAAACCATTGTTGTTTTGTAAATCCGAAGAAGTGAAACATTTGAAGTGGTAGTTGGACAATCGTACAAGATAAAAATGAAAATTCAATCGAGCTTATTAGATGAAATATAAAGTTGGGAAAAAAGGAATGTAAAGTCTCTTGTTATACAGTTCAGTTTTCGGTGGTTTGGTGCAAAGAGCGAAAGACATGCAGATAACAGAAAGGTGTACCATTTTCAGTCTAACCATAAAGGCACAAGAAAGGCTAAAGAAACTACATCTTGATCTAAGATACTCCTTAAGAAAAATGGATATTTTAATACCCACTATAGCACTTAATTGGACTTTTCCTTTTTACTTACTGGATAGTTTGCTGACGTGCCGTTTAACTTATTTTTTATGAAAGGGATATATTACTCAAGAAAGAATGGCTATACCCTGTAAAAGAAAAACAACAAATAAATTACCAAAAAAACCTCTACCTGATGGTGTCCATGCCCATCTGGTTTCCAAGTCTCTCCAATCATTGGTCTCCTCATTGATTAACTCTTTGATCACCAATTCGTACCCTTTGATATCACTAGCACTGTGGGATAAAGCCAACTTCACTTTCCCATTGAACTTGTAACTTTTCTCTGCACCAGAGAGGCTTTCACAGGCTAGTTCCATCACACTGCTCACTAAGGCCTCATTTCTTTCTAGGGGTGGTGACAGAATCCGTGGATTCCATAAAAAACATGTGACCTCTGCAGGTGTTGGCAGAGCTTCAAGAGGGAACACTACACGCGATGGAACGTTTTGAACTAGTTGGATTCCTCCTTCCTCTGTAATCTCGCTTCTGTAAAATTAGAGATGTGAAAATTAACTTAAAAAAATGAAAAAACTTCAAGAAAAAGCATCATCGTCCAAGTACAGCACCACTCGTAAAAATACTCAGCAAAATACACACTAAAACGAGTAATAAATAAATAAATAAATAAATATCCACCACTTTCAACAACACTGAGGTGGATAATTGTTTTAGCACATAACACCCAGATACAAAAAAATTAGTATATTTCTTTCAATATACCATGGCTTGTAACCCCAATAATATTGTAGTAATGAAATCTCTTTAGTTTATTGTAAAATCTCTTTCGTTTATTGTGGTAATCAAACTTCTTTAGCTTGCAACGTGTAGTATTTACTTAATTATTTATTTCTAATACTCGCCAAGACTAGCTAACGCTAGATGCGGGTTGTGTAAATTTGCTTATAATGTTCTGTAGAATAATAATAAATAATAAACAATAATTATCGTATCGTATCGTATCATCCAAAAAATGGTCGGACATTTCCTGACGTGCGATTTTGTCTCATCGGCTGCTTGGAGGTGAATATCTCTTGCTGTAATTTATTTAGGTACTCCAAATTTGATGTTGAACAAAAGCATGTTTACTTACTTACTAACACTGATCTTGTCATTCCCGATAACGAAGCCTTTTTCTAATTTCAAGTGAAAGCAAACATGAAGAAAGAAGAAAAAAAGCAATCAAGTTTTAAGACTTTTTGGTGAGGAACTGTATTATATGAATGGCATGGAACCCTTTCAATCGAGTTGCACAACATAAAACAAACCTCAAGTAATAGCAATAACCCATCTGTAGCAAGGAGCAATATTAGCATTCAGTCTCTTTCACATGTAAACTCAAATGTACTCATTCCGTCTACCCCCACAAAATCAATTCAATTCAGTTCAATTTGTTTATACCAGAAGATTCACAGCTTGGCATTTACTGCTTGCTGATAGCAACAACCAGTCTAGGTGAGCAGTAGTTTTATGCAAATTAATAACCTGCCAACAATACTTCAGTGGCAGGTGCTCTTCCGGAATATTACATGCACTAAAGTACATCTATGCAGTTGTATTTAGTCCTCTGACAGAAGAACAAATATATCATACATCGTTAAAACTATGAAAAACTACAAATTGAGGTATACATTTATCTTGAGCAAGCTCCTTAGGCTCGAACGTACCTAATTGTTCCAAAAATTTACAACATCTACTAGTATATAAATTTCGTTTCTCATTTTAGATTTGACCTGACCTAAGTTCCAGATTCTTTTTTTACTTTACTTTTTCTCTCTTGAAGTTCCATAGTTCTAAGCGCTTCTTCTATGCCTTATTCAATAAAAGTTTTGAAGGAACAATTTACAGAGAAGAAATAAATATACACTAACTAGTTACAATAAAAATGAGTAATAAGATGAGAAATTACATCATTGAAAGGGAAAAAAGAGTTTCTATGAAAGAAAAAACAAAAAAAACTTGCTACAAAAAAAAAACAAATAAATTACGAAGTTGAATGGGTAAATGTTGCAATAGATAAATGGAATGGGGAAAAAAGATATGCAAATACAAATATAATTAAGCTGAGCTGTTTCTATGATTTTTCAATTGCAAGCCACTTAGTTATTCTTGTTTCCGTAATTGCTATAAATGTTGAATTGAAAATTCAATTCATCCTGTAGATTTGTTTGAAGTTGTCCATATTACGTCTAGGACTGTGGATATTTTGTGTGCAATAAAGGTAAACCTCAATTTAGAGAATATACACTTTAAAGCTTATTTTTAGCTCAGAAAAGCCATGTGAAGAATATTTACACCTCACATTTGGAGTATGATCCCTGAGGTGGGATTTTTAATCAACAAAAGTATTCAAGCTGCAGATAAGAGAGGGGGGACAGGGGGGTCCCCAACTCCCACTTCCTGTACTACTTTCTCTCGCCACTAGTACTTTTGTGCCCCTCTCTTTCCTGACTCCCACCCTTCATCCTATTAATCATGTTTGCAGTCTGAGAAAAATTTTATTACATTATATTTTGCTATGAAAAGTTTTGAATCAAATTATATATCAGTGGATTATGCCACTGTAAAGTTATTTTGAAATAATTATCATCTTTTGTTGCATTATGGCAAGAACTGAAAAGATTATATACCTGTGGATCTACATAATTTGCTGATTTAAACAGTAAAATGCTCTCCATTTTAAGAAAAAAATTTCTGCTGGGTTTTAAGATGCACCAATTGCACCCATTAAGATATTTCTGCAAAGAAAACTTTTGTTTTAAATTGTGTGCAGTCCTGAAATGACTTTGAGATGTTTATCCCTCTCTGCTGTCTTCCGTAGTGTGACAGAGCAAGAAATGAAAACATAATGTGCTGGTGGCTGTAAGCCAGAAATCAGAAAAAGAGAGAACTCAACCATGTATCATGTGCAAAGGACAAACTTCTAAGATACTTGGAAAAAAACAATAATATATTGGTTTGTTGAGGAACTTAGTTCCTAAAGAACAAAGTTGATATTACATACCAAATATGATTGGTTGACACAGGAACTTAGTTCCCAAAGACCTCATGAAAAATGTATTTGAGATCTGCTTGGCTCATTCATGAACTAAGTTACCTTTAATGTCAAGTACAATTTGAAATGGTGATGTACACAAGTCAAAACAGTCTCCCCCGGTAATGTTGCTCTTGCGATAAGTTTTTAGACCGGTTTATGTTGCTTATCATAACATAGCTTGTAAGAGTCGTGCAATCAAACTCGATCATTGCGCGAGCGTGCTTCCCACTGATTCACGCTAGTGATGTCAAATGCCTCGCGACACTTTGTTTTTCGCGCGAGTGACTTCGGCATTTTTCATTAAAAACCGGCAAAAACTTCCGTAAAAATGTTAGACTAGACATGGCAACAAGCGAATAAGCCGATGAAGATCTGCTTAATTTTCCTTTGGAAATGGATTTTTTTAACTCCCGAGAGAGAAGAGGAAAACAAACAACTCAACGCCGATTTCATCTCATTTCGCAACTGTAAGTTCATTTCCACGCATGAATACACCTGTGAGTTTTTGACCAATCCGAGACGAGATCATTGAAGCGTAGCAAAATACTTTCCCGAAACAAAATAAACAACGCATTTGAATCGTAGGAGAGGATATTTCTGCCCTTTATACATACACTACAGCGTTGAAAATGTTAGAAAACGATTGGTTGAGTACAAATGGCACCCGGTATTTGTAATCTACACTATCGGTTAAACAGATTTTCTCGCATCACGCAAGCGAAGAATGGTGGATTTGTAATTAAAGGCAGAAAAACAAAACAGCAGACAATTTGAATCAAATATCCGACGACGAAGAGTCAGAATGGCTGGCAAATATAAATCCAAGTTTACTAGATGAATCAAACGAGGAAGAACAGCTCGACGTCCAGGAAATTTCTTCCTTTAATTCATTGAAGAAAATAGAAACAGGAACAAGACAACGCGCCAGTATGGTACCGCTTCGCATACGTCTGTCACGCATTCCCCGTAAATAAATATCCGCGAAATTCACCCGCACTGAACAACATAGATAACAGTTTGGCGTGTTGGATAAGAAATAACTTATTAGCCGTTTTTTTGCATAGTGTCGCTGAAAATTTTTACTCCTTTTTAGAATTTTCACACGCCCTGCGGGCTCGTCAAATTACGGTACAACTTGTAAAAATACTTAGTGATACTACACAAGAAAACTTCTAATAAGATTATGTATTAGCGCTGGTAAACAGCGCAGCAAAACCCTTGTGGCATTTTTTACAGAATTGTATAGTATCAGATGCCTTTTCTTTGCCGTGTAGACCATCGTGTATTCGACTCCTACCAAAGTGTAACATTGTTGTCTGCTCTATTTAGTGTTGACATAAATAAAACAGGCACACCTTAATTTAGAAATGTCATGTCATGTATTCTTCCATGTCATTGGTTTATTGAGGAACTTAGTTCCTATAGAGCAAAGTCCATTTTGCAAACCAAATCTGATTGGTTGACACAGGAACTTAGTTCCCAGAGAACTCATTAAAAATGCATTTGAGATCTGATTGGCCCATTCAGGAACTAAGATACCTCAAATGTCAAGTACATTTTTAAATGGTGAAGTACAGTTTTAAATGGGGATGTGTTACATATATCATGTAGCTTTTTTAAGTTGGAAAAAATGACAAGCATAGCAATCATAAGCTCAAAGAATCATTGTTTGGTTTAAAGCCTCTTCCAGGGTAGAATTACTAAAAAAATCTTAATTGAAATAGACTAGATAGGCTAACTAATTTATTTCATGCTTATAATTTAGGTTTTGATAGAAGAAAAAAGTTTTTTGATGCAGATTGACTCACACAGTTCATTTGTGTCAAAAATACAATTAGTTTCATAAAACAGTTGAAATTTGGTGTTATATTCTTCCTTGACAAATTTCTTTAACAGGACTGAAAAAAAGTTTTTAGATGCCAAAGTTACTTCAATTTCTCTAATTCTGAACCTAGCTTTGTAGCTGTTTTTCTTTTTTTTTTCACAACTGATTATTTTCACTTCTTTATGGATAAACTGTGGCAATAAGATTCAGGCAAATTGCAATTTCATACTGTCTATGTTATGTAGACTGTCTAAGACATGCTTCTGCACTTAAATTATTTGAAAACTGAATTCATCTCTGTCAATATATCGTTCAATTTTCAACCTCCTGACTCCTGAAAGGCCCCAAACCACCTGCACCTCCAGTCAGTTTGTAAAGACAATCATCAATTAACTTTCAGAATTGTCAACACAATGGTTCATGTATGCATTTTTCTGGCCATGAAGTCAAGTAAATTACAATCTAAGCGTGCTGAATTCTTCTGTGCAGGTTTTACACACACATAGATTGTAATTTGCATATACATTTTTCACTCTCCACAGCAAAATAAGAATTAGTTTGAATATAGCTCTTATCTCAAATACTTCTTGGTCATTTTCGTCTTAATCTTCCTGTCATGGTTTCCAGGTAACAATTAAGCAATCAAGTCCTGCATGTACACTGGATAAATTTGCATGACTTTTGTTTACTATTAAAAAGAGGATGGGCTAAAACAGATATGCTGCTAGAAAGGATATATGAATGGTTAGCCTCTATGATCTTAGGAGACAGCTAAGAATACAATCACTGCAGATCTCAGATGACACTGACCTTTTGAATAAACAAATTACCTGCAAAATGCCTGGACTGTGTATGAACATTTTGTCCTTGTGGCAAGGTGCTTGCAGACCACTCAGAATCTGTCATCTGTAAAGAAACAGTTGTAGAAATTTTTATGTGCATGAACAATGGTGCAAAAAATATGCTCAGGTATTTCTGAGTGACGCTTAAGGAAAACTTTGAGCTCTAAGGAACAGATATATATGGGTGTCCACAGATAAATATCCAAGAATATTTTGGCACCATTAATGGAGGCTATACTCATGTGTTCAATATCCTTTATATATTTTTGCAGTGAACATGAAAAAATGTTTGCCACCTGTTCACTTTTCAAAAGTATTGAAAATATTACAAAATATCTGTCATTCAGCAGGTATTAAAAAATGCATCACAGTATGGGTCTTCTCAGATGAGGCAGCTTCTTGAAAACTGTAACAATCCTTATTTAATTAATAAATCTGTCAATTAAATTGTTTTTCTACCAGTACTTGGTCGAAATCATTTGATTGCTGCAGCAACATGTTAACTGCCATACATTATACAGCAAGTCTTGGTGACACAATGAAAGTCAAGGGATAAATTAATTATGCTGTATGTACATTGTTGGATATTACAGAGTGGGAGAGACAAATAAATAAGTTTGTTTCTCCACTATTAATTACATGTATAGCTGTTAACATCCTAATTAAATTTTATTTAGACTTGGCAATTAAACAGCTAAATTCTAACAGAAATTTTTGTCACAGTTCCAGACATCAATCAGTTTTTCCAGTTATTGTCCTCTATTTTCTTTGCACAAGACTTGATCTCATTATTTTTTCACCAACCTCAGTAAAGATGTAAAGAGCTGAATTTCCCTTGAGGGTCTTTTTCATGAACTCCCCATCCCATACTGATTTTTCCCCATGAAACTCCAGCCGTGTGCCTTTGTCAACCGCAGAGGCACAAAAAAATCTAATAAACAAATGAACAACAGCTGTTACAAGATTACAAACATTTAAAAGCTAGTCAATAATGACTTTTAACAAAAGTACTGTCAGGGAAGACACATTCAGGTCAAACGTCTGCTTTAATGCTCCAAAATTGCAATGACTATTGTAATGCTTGTCTAGCATATATACATACTGCCAAATATAATAGGAGCAATGCGATATGGATAAGGGAAGATAGGTCAAATTTAAGAAAATAAATAACATTTTTAAAATACAAATTTCGTCAGTTTCTGTCATCTCCAGTTCTGATGTTGATATTAGTCTGATATTTGTCTGATATTAATGATATCAGTGTGATATATACAAATTGCAAAGTTGAATTTAAAGTGCATAACAAAATGCTCATGAGACAAAACAATAATAAGAAAAAACGAAGTGTTTAATCACAAGGAAAGTTTTAAATAAATTGATGTAACACTCAATCATCAACCTTACCATATGCAGGTCAATTCAACACCTAGATATATGTACCATTAAAAGCATGTGGGCTAGCTAATTTCTACAAATGTTCCCTTCTTTTTTGGTGTGTACATGAAAATTGGCTTTGGAGTAGTGTTAATGTACCTTTACTTTGATTGGACAAATGTTTAAAAGATAGATCTAATTCAATTGCCACCTAATTATAATTTATGCAAGGAAATTAAGTTTGAAGTCAAAACGAGGTTTATGTTATAAGGCCAGATCAGACACTGATGTAGAGAAGAAGCTGCATGAAAGTTAATAACTGTCCTAAAGGTCAAAGGAGAGGTAGGGTAATTTTTCTCACAATTGCTCCTTATTAGTCACGTGGTGTTCATATGAAATGGCTTTTCAGAGCGATGATCAGCTTTTCAGTTAATGGAATGGATCAGGTTTGGACCACTGGTGGAGGCATCACAGAATGGCAGTAAACCAGTTTGCCACAATTTAACCTTTTGTTCTCCCTATTTACAGGCTACATATCTGCTTTGCATGCCTCAGCTAGAGTGGAAGGGCAAGCAAATTCCAAAAGCTGCAGGGAAGGTGTATCGTAACCTGAAGTCTCATACACAATCCACTGATTGAGGAAACTTCTCACGCCTAAATCTGACATGCAGCAAAGTGGAATCTCTCCATATTAGCATGTGAGCTTCACTGCAACCGTAACATACTCAATGAATTGTTAGCAAGACATCAGCAAGGTATTGGTGAAGATTCGGTGAAGTATTGGTGAAGTAAACTCTATGTAGGCCAACATACATCTTGATCAACATCAACAGACTATCGAGTGAGTCTTGACTGAGTATAAGCCAACTGTGAACTGACAGTTGCTCAATATATCAGGAGACTGTCAACCAACCGATTTATTAGTTGAGACCACCTACAATAAACATGATCCCTGAATTTTGCCCTGTTTTTCAATGTAATACCATCACCAATTTGTATATACTGCTGCATTCTTTGGGAAAAATGCTGAAATTAAGTGGAATACTAAACAATTACATGTACATAAAATATACTTACATTTGATTTTCCAAATTTGGAAAATGTGAAATAAGTCTCCTCTTTACATCTTCTTCTGACATGTTAATATTGAATTCTACATTGTTAACAAATTGCCCTTTTCCTTTCTTTTTAAGCTTTGCCATATCAATTGTGGTTGGCATACATATTTGATCATTTCTCTTGGTAACATTACTGGATAACAAGACTGTCACATTGTGACAATGAATCCCTCTCCCACTCTCAGAGTGTAATTTTTCATCCATTGTTATTGATAATCACATCTGAAAAGCAAATCAAAATTAGTTTGTTTAGAAATTACTATTTGATCATAAATCTAAATGTCTCAAAAATATTTCTCACAGAATCGGTTGAATAACAAAATAAGTTTACTAACTTAATGTGGTGGTAAAGGAATTATTGCAACATTGTTCATTGAGAAGAAAACAATGCAATAGGCTGTTTTCAAAACAAGTCAACTGTTATTTTGTTGTATCAACCTATCATGAGGACACCGAGGAGGAAGTTAAAGAAATTAGAAAAGTCAAAAAAGTCAAAAACAGCAAGTAGACCTGTTTCAAAAAGACACTATTCAAAATGTAGGCAAAAATCCTCATCTTTTTCTGCATTACAGACCCAACTTAGTGTCTGATTGGGTATTCTTGGGTATTGGGTATATTTAATTAGGTATTTAATTTGAAGATGTCACAAAAAATATTGTGTGGAGTTTTCTAGTGAAGCAAAAAAATTTTCTAGTTAGATTCAGGATTTGGCTGTTGCCCAAAGATATTATGCAGGATTGTCTAAATTTGAGCATGATATATATGCGCAATTTTTTGCCATTCTGTCAGGAATTCCAGGTACAAAGCAAATCAACCGTGCTGGTACTACAAGGTGACTCTCTCACATAAAACTATTTTATACAACTTTTTTTCTTTTTATGAGAATCCTTTTCAAAAGAACGTTGTGGCTGAGCTAGATTAACCAAAATTCTAAGAACGTATTAAGAACATTCCTCAGGCAGAGTCCATTAAGAACGTTTTTATTTAGCTAATCTGTATCTTAAAGGACAAGCATAAAATCAAGGTAACAAATGTAACTTAACCAAAATACCTAAGGGCATGTTTTGTGTAACATTAACACTGATTTACTGATTTTCGTTTTCAGCCTCAAATCGCAAAAAACATAGCGTTCAGCCTTGCTCCGAAATTAGACGTTCTTAGAAAAAAAAAGAGTGTATGCGTGCCTGATCAATAGAGAGATGAGCAGACAGCAGAGAGCATTTTGTTTCAACCAGATGCCTGGAAAGAGCATGTAATGTAATGTCCCATTACGCTAACATGCCAATCGATTCAAAGCTCAAGCTCTTCAAATTTACAGTGATCTCGAGGGAACAGCAACAACAGTTTAACAGCTAGATATGGCGAAAGGAGATACTAGCTACGACCACTCTGCTTTCTTGAATAAGACAGTCATGCTTAAGTCTCATTTTTTTTGGCAACCACAGATGAGGTTACCAACGCCAATATTACCACTGCAACCCTCAGAGAAGTCGTGGTTCTGCTAAGCGAAGAACAGATAGAGTTCTACAGATTCCAGAGGTACTTAAAACCTTCATTTGCTTAGCAAAATTCTGAAGGACCAGTAGCCTTGGAGAAACCCCAAGATTGTCATTATTGGGTGCAGAAGGCTAATATTGGCTATAAATTTCCAGAGATTAGTCATTTTTATTTCGGAAAATGGCTGTACGTTCAGTGACACACAGCCACTTTGACATGCAGAAATTTCGGTAAACGCACAACGTTTTCGTTCAGTAGTTAACATAAAGAGAGCGTGAATAGACATTCACATCTTGTAAAAGTCTTATGAGAAGTCTAGTCCATGTTTTAGACAGTTCGCGTGTGCTTCCGTAGGTAGATAAGCCGTATATTTTCTGATTCATGGATAAGGCGTCTGTTGCTGGGGAATTTTCCTCTTACAAAGACTCGAATGGAAGCCCACAACATAAATTTCTGGAAAGGAAGTTGAGTGATTTTCTTTTCCAGCGTCGATTCGAATTGACTTTGAACTACTCTGGAAATTTTGGAGAAGGAAGGAACCGTAGAGGAACATAAACATAACCTTAAACGCGCTTCGAAAAATGACGCAGGCTAACTGCGTGATCACAAACGGAAGTTAGTGTTAAATTAAAAACAAGCACGTGATCACTCGCCGCGTGACGGAACGAAGATTAGGGAACGACGACGGCATGTGCACAGCCACTGTTCTGCTCATTAAACCTTTTTGTTTAGTGACGTTCCCGTTGCTGTCGTGATTTTTGTAAACTTCCTATTACTTCGACAAGCAGTTGGTGTTTAGTCAATGTGTGAATCCGTTTGGTGATTAACTAATACGTGATTTCCGTCTCTGCGTGCGCAGAAACGGAAGTGGTCAGAAACAAAGCTAAGCGTGACTTCTGATAGAGGACTCTGCTATGTAAATTACATCACGCTATACATCAGTTGACAACTGGTTCATGTTTGGCGTGCGTATATACAAACAGATTTCATATTGCCGTGTGTCTTTTCAGTAATTAAATGAAAGATGACGTCAAATCTGGATAGACCGAAAAAGGTGGTTCGGGAGTGCTGGCTGATTTTAACTGCGAAGCTAATTACGTCGCCTGATAGAGCAACACCTTCATTCTTTGCTCAAAGTGTGAATTTGCTTTCATTCTGAGCTTCAAAAGATCTATCCCAATCGAGATGGAACGGAAAAACAAACTTGAAAGTTTTGCAACCTCACGGCTAAAGTGGAAGGGAACTTAATTTGCAGCTGCTAGTTAAAGTGAAACTGCACATGTCATGTTAGATGAGCATGGCCGTGAGAATATAGAGATTTGTAAAATAAATATCGGCTCATCAGGAATTGGGTATGCTATGAAAATAGTTCAAAACATGGGAAGAGCAGTATTGTGAAAATACAGTAGGAATGAAAACTTACTAAGCCTCAATGCGAGCTTACTGTTTTCTGCTGTAAAGGAAAAGCATTGTAATCGTACTCTAAGAATTAACGTCGCGCTTCAATGAGGAAATGCTTCACTCGCAACATCTGAGCCAAAAAAACTGTTTAATCTCAAGGGAGACGTAAACGAATCTATCGAAATTTTGGTGAAACGAAGAAAACAGAAATTGATCGGGTGACCCAACTAATGAAAACTCTATGAAGAAGTCTATGGTAGGGACCGTTCATTGTCTGTTGGGCGAAACCTCACGGCTGAACTGGACGGGAACTTAATTTGAAAGTGAAAGTGCTCATGTCATCATATAGGAGCATGGCCGTGAGAATATGGAGATTCATAAAATAAATGGTGGCTCATTAGAAATAAGGTATGAATTGCGCGCACGCTAAGAGCATCACTACGAGCTTACTGGTTACTTCTGTAAAACAAAAACATCGTGATCGTACGCTAAGAATTAACCTCGTGCTTCAATGAAGAAATGCTTCATTCGCAACATCCGAGGCGAAAAAATGGCTTTACTTCAAGGAGACGTAAACGAAATCTACAAATCGAAATTTTGGTAAAATGAATGAAGAAAATAGAAATTGAAAAAAGATTGAGTGACCCAATTTTCCTTTTTTTAAGGAGCGACAAAAGTCAGATCTGTCTAAAGAATCGTACATCGACGCGACATAAGCTCAAAGTTGTAGGTAAAGAAACCACGGATAATCATTGAGCAGATCTTTGCGTGGAACGAAATCAATTTTTTAAAATAAAATCTACTTACTTGGCTCTAAATTCAAAGATTGATTCTGGAGAAACTTAACTCCAAGCGAAGTTTATGGCACGGTCTTGAACTACAAATAACCCCTCGACAAATTGTAAACTACACCAGTCTAACATAACACATCTATATCTAGTCACGACAGGATGCGTGCGCAAAAACGGAAGTTGCTTCAAGACACGACCCACATTTCTAAACACACATGTGGTCATTCGTCGTGTTGGAGTGACGCCGATGCGTCAAGGGGGGACCATGAAAAGAAAACAGAAGAAAATTTGAAGCGGTGGGATCAATTTTTTTCTGCCTTAGTTTCTTTTTTAGACACGATTTAAATAATGAAATAGCCTACTCGTCGGATCTGTCAGCAGAGTCCTCTTCCAAGCTTGACTCTTCTGCGCCTTTTTCTTTGAAACTGGCTACTATTGCCAGCATGTTTCAGGCAATGTTTGTTTTAAAAACGCCTTTTTAAAGCAACTAAAACAGAGGGTAGAGGTGAGGACGCCTGAACAATTTCCCGGTTAACTCAGCATTGAGGGCTACGATGATTGTAAAATTGTTTTTTTTGTTTTGTTTTTTTTTTGCATTACAAGTTTCAAGAGACGTGAGTACGAACCCTTTCACTCCCAATATCTCATCAGTAATTCCCCTCACTCTCTGCCATACATATCTTATGATGAGAGGATGAGCTGTTGATAATCTGATGAAAAATGATGAGACCAGTATGAGGGGATAAAAAAAAAACGTCATATAAATTAAGTGGGGATCACGTAAGTGCTTCATTGTCACAATAAAAATCCCCCGCACCACTTCCCTCCCCCCTCCTTCGTAATAAATGTTGACTGGTCCCCAAGGACAATTTCATTCAATTTTTGGTGAGAAATATTACGGTGACGACAATGTCAAAAGAGTCCTATTGGTTTAAGCTGACATTACTCCGAAGCCCAGACTTCCGAAGGAATTACTTTCCTGTAAACGTAAAGTAGCATAACGTACTTTGGATCAAGGGAGCGAGAGAGTCAACTTCCTTTCTAAATGAAAGAGCTCCCATTGTAGAAAATTTCTTGGTTTTTGAATTTTAGATCACAATTTCTATCTTCCTCTCCCCACCCCTCTTCTTTGTATTCGTTTTGCATTCACTCGTCGCACGACGGAACGATGACTACTTCGGCAGTTGGCTGATGTTCAAATATTTGATTTCCGTTTCTGCGTGCGCAAAAACGGAAGTGTAGTAGTTTGGTGATCAACCAATCCGTGATATTCGTCTCTGCGTGCGCAAAAACGGAAGTGATCAGAGACAAACCTAAGCGTGACTTCTGATAAAGGACTCGCTTCGGTAAATTGCATCACGCTATCCATCAGTTGGCAACTGGTTTGTTTGGCGTGCGTATATTTTAACAAATGGATTCCATATTGCCGTGCATTTTTTTATTTAATTCAATCAAAGATAACGTCAAATGTGATTAGAACGAAAAAGGTGGCTTATTAGTACCGGCTGATTTTGACTGCGAAGCTAATTTCGTCACCTAATAGAGCTACACTTTCATACTTTTCTCAAAGCGTAGTCGAAGTTACGATCATTTTGCGCTTGAAAAGATTTACTCCAATAGGGATGGAACGGTAAAACAAACTTGAAAGTTTTGAAACTTTAAAACTGAATTAAACTGGCTACACTGAACGTTAACGGGGACAGTTACTTTGCAGCTGCTAGCTGAAGTAAAACTACACATGTCATGTTATATGAGCATGGCCGAGAGAAAAAGTGGCTCATTAAGAATTAGGCATGTTCTGGAAATAATTCAACGCGAGGGAAGAGCTGTATTGAGAAAATACAGCGGAAATGAAGACTCAGTGAGCTTCAATACGAGCTTATTGTTTTTTTCCTTAAAGTAAAAACATCGTGATCGTACTCTAGGATTTAACCTCGTGCTGCAATGAAGAAATGCTTCATTAACAATGTTCGAGGTGAAAAAACTGCTTTACTCCAAGAAGATGTAAACGAAATCTACCGAAATCTATCTAAATTTTTGATGAAATGAAGAAAACAGAAATTGAAAATTGATTGTCTGACCCTGTTTTCCTTTTTAAAGGAGCGACAGAAGTCAGATCTGTCGAAAAGATCATACATCGGCGGGACATAGCGTGCAGAACTCTTACTATTTGAACAAACCACGGATAATCATTGAGCAGATCTTTGTGCGGACTGAATCATACCTCTAAAATAAAAACTACTTACTCGGCTCTATATTCGAAGCTCAATTCTGAAGAAACTTTAACTCCAAGCGAAGTTTACTGCACGGTCTTGAATTGCAAATAACCCCTCTACAAGTTATAAACTATACCAGTCAACATATATATAGTCACGTCAGGACGCGTGCGCAAAAAACGGAAGTCAATTCAATACACGACCCACGTTTCTAAATAATCATGTGATCATTGGAGCGACGCCGATGCGTAAAGGAGGACCATGAAAAAAAAAAGGAAGATATTTGAAGCAGTGGGATCAGTTTTTTTCTAGCTTTGTTGATTGTTCAGACACGATGAAAATAATGAAATAGCCTCCTCGTCGGATTTTGCAGCAAAGTCCTCGTCCGAGCATGGGTGCATACTTCCCTTTCTTTCTTGGAGGAGCAGAAAATTGATTTCTGCTCTATGGCGCTGGACGACGGCTACTACCATGACCATCATTGTAGCTAGAAAAAAGTGTGCGCAGATTTGAGGTAATTCTCTCCGCCAGGAGCCCATTACCGGAGCTTCCATCTCAGTTGTACCCTTGAGTCAACCCTTTCCCGTATCTTTTTATTTTTAGAACTGAGATATCTGCGGGGGTTCTTTAATCTTTCCGCGCTTTCCGCCATTATTGAAATAATTTCGTGCGGCCTGCAAGTGACACAATAGAGACATCACACAATAGAGACGACAGCTCTCTTATGATTGGCTATAATAAAAACATCCGCGAAAACCGCAGTGGGAGGTATTTCTAAAAATAGAAAGATATGGGACAGGGTTGGCTCAGAGGGTCAGTATGGAAGATGAAAGCTCCGGGTAATAGGCCCCTGTCTCCACCCTGTTTGCATTACAAGTAGAGATAGTTGTAGAAGGCTGGTTATTACCGCTTGCAGCACCGGAAAGTAAATCTGTCGCATCTCGCAACAGCTCGAATCCTTGATCGATAGGCGAAGGACTGTTATCATCGTCTGCGTGGTCCGCCATTTTGACACACTAGACCCATTCCCCACTCATTCTCAGTCGTCCAAGTGCCATACAGGATATGACGTAGGCAAATTAACTTTACCATAATTCAACACAGAATAGTATAAGACAAGACAGGAAAGCATTATGCAATGTCCTTCACCCCTCACCTACTTTCTTCATGCCATGTGGCACGTAAGGCCTCAACACAACCCCACCAACCAGCTCTGTCAGCCGCTGCGATTTGTACCTCACTCCGGCTCTTCCAATGTAGGAGGACATAATCCAATACAGGAGAGCATAATCATGAATATAGGAGAACACAATCCAATTCAGAAAGACATAATTGAATACAAAAGTTCTGCGCGGTGCTAAATCTCTCTGTAAGCTAATGAAAAAACGGGCCTGGATCTTTGTAATTCTTTCTTTCCTTGCTAGCAGTAGTAACGCAGTAATTTACGTATAAGGATATCGAATTCTTGTATTTACCACCAGTCCATTAATGTTACTGTGCGTATAAGACTAGGATAGAGCCTGACGACCAACATTGCCACTCTCATAGATTCCTGGTTCTGATATCTCTCCATAGGTCACCTCCTTGTGATTGCATTCCTAGTCCACCCATGGCTGTTTCTTGTGTGGGGTCCTGTTCGAATGCTGCGTTACGCTTTCCTCCGAACGTTAATGATCCCTCGCTCCTTTCCGCTTGATCTATTTAATTTAGTTTAGTTTAGTTTAGTTTATCAACTTTATTGGTCTCATAAGTTATATACAGAAATAAAAGAAATAGTAAAAAAAAAAAGGACCAAATGGGATTGCGCGAACGGAAACAAAATCCCATGCGAGGCGCAACCCGAAATCTAAAAAGAAAAAATATATAACCAATAATAAAATAAAATTTAATTTAAATAATTTAACTATGATTAACTTTAGATAGTGTACAGTACAGTGCAAATAAAATCAGTCAGATAAAAATTAAAAGCGATGGCAAAGGCAGTTACGGGAGAGAAACCAGGTGCAGGGCATGTCAATATTATGAGTAGTGTCCAGTAAAGTAAAATAAGTGGCGCTCAGAAAATTTTTAAAAATACTTAGACTCGAAAAATTGTCATGAGAGGCGAGATTACAGATAATGTTCCAGGGTTTAACAATTCTATTAAAAAAGGAAGACTGAAAAGTTGCAGTTTTACAGTAAGCAGGCTTTAGTACGAGAGTAGGGTTCTTAGAGCGACATCGGCCATGTGTGACAAAAGTAACGTACCTATCAATATTTAAGTCGGTATGTCCAGAAATGCATTTATAGAGAAAGGTAAGATCTCTGAGTTCCCTGTCATAAGTTAATGGTAGTAAGCGAAGAGTCAGCAGTCGTTGTTTATAGGACATCTCGCCAAACCTAGTTCTTAATATCCAGCGAGTTGGGTGCCTTTTTTTGGACTCTTTCTAAGATCGTTCTCAAATTGATACTAGCAGGAGACCATACCACTGTCGCATAAGAGAGCTGTGACTTCACGAGAGGTAGATAAAGTGTTCGCCTGACTTTAATGTCTGTGATAAGTGGGCAAGTTCTCTTTAAAAGACCCAGCATTCCATTGGCTTTGAGTACAATGCGTATAACGTGCGAGTCCCATGAAAGAGTGCTAGATTTAGTAACACCAAGATCATTTTCTTCCTGAACGCGTTGTAAGATTACATTACCAAGGTAATATTCATGGGTTACAGCTGTGTTCTTTCGTGTGATTGTTAATACTTTGCATTTGAGGGCGTTAAAATAAAATAGAGCAAATTAAATGTGTTTTTGGTTGAGAGGTGTATTGAAAAACAAACATTTGACCACAATTGGCAGTCATGTAACTATCGGATTGTCCAATTTGCCGTCGATAAGAGTAGAGTTAACACTGCTCGCATCAACTTGTCACACAATGCCTTTATCAGCTCTCAAACATGGTTGACTCGGAACTTTTTACGTCGATATTGTGGTAAAAAAAAAAAACAACTCAACAGTGGTTTAGCGTGGTTTGTAATAACAAAGGTAATAATCATTAACTTGCTCTTTAATTTGAAGAACCCGAATGATTTAGGGCTACAATTACGAGTTTAAATAGGGGAAAATCCTTCTTGAACTTAACAATTTGATAGCGAGTGAGTTATAAAGAAAACAAACTTTATTCAAATTAAAGAGAAAGCTTTGGCCGAAAAATTTTTATTTGTAAAGGTAGTTAAAAGTACGATGGCCCAGAAGGGTCACAGTCCAGTCTTATTTTTTGACAGTCCAGTTTTATTTTTTGACAGTCCAGTTTTATTTTTTGACAGTCCAGTTTTATTTTTTTTGACAGTCTAGTTTTATTTTTTTAGACAGTCCCGTTTTAATTTTTGACAGTCCAGTTTTATATATTTGACAGTCCAGTTTTATTTTTTGGGTCACAGTCCAGTTTTATTTTTTTGACAGTCCAGTTTTATTTTTTGGGTCACAGTCCAGTTTTATTTTTTTGACAGTCCAGTTTTATTTTTTGGGTCACAGTCCAGTTTTATTTTTTGGGTCACAGTCCAGTTTTATTTTTTGGGTCACAGTCCAGTTTTTTTTTTTGAGTAGTCACCAGATCTCCCTCGATTGAACCTTCATCAACTTTACACTGAAAGGGCGGGAGTTTTAATTTTCCGCTATTTTGATTCCAAAGTACAAAGTACAAAATGCCGTTACCAACATATACGCCATGCATGAGCGACAGTGATAATTCTGACGGAAATGAGCTGGAACTTATATCACAGTACTTCAAACAGGGCTACAGCAATCTGGAAATACTTGAATTTTTGAAACTCCACGACATAGCTATCAGTTTATCAACCCTGAAAAGACGTCTTCGATCCTTAGCCCTGTCGAGAAGATCCACCATATCTGATGATCAACTGAAGAATGCCATCGAGAAGGAACTTGGGAAAAGTGGTTGTTTTGTGGGATACCGTAAGATGTGGTCCAGGCTCAGAAAGAAGGGGGTTATTGTTAAAAGAGCAACCGTCATGAGGTGTCTCAGAGAACTCGATCCTGATGGCGTGAATAGCAGACGAAAAAAGAGGCTGTGTCGAAGGGCTTACCACTCGAAAGGACCGAATTTCATATGGCATATCGATGGCCACGATATATTAAAGCCCTATGGCTTCAGTGTGCATTGATGTATCGATGGCTTTTCAAGAGGGCTTATTTGGCTGGAGGTGGGCTCCACAAACAAAAACCCAGAAGTGATTGCAAAACACTATTTGGACGCTGTAAAGCAGTCAGGTGGCGTACCAAGAAAGATCAGATCGGATGATGGAACTGAAAACAGTGTCATTGAGGCAATCCATACTTACCTTAGGTCTTCACACAATGATGATAATGCCGGTGAGAGATGCTTTGTCATTGGCAGATCAACAGCAAACCAAAGAATTGAAGCCTATTGGTCCCAACTTGTAAAAGATGGCCCTGGTTGGTGGATAAATTTTTTCAAAGATTTGTCAGACTTGGGCCTATTTAATGGCTCTGACCCTGTTCACCAGGATTGTATTCGATTTTGCTTCATGAACATATTCAGACAAGAGCTTTATCAAGTTGCTGAAATGTGGAATCAACATCAAATAGCATCAAGCAAATTTGGTAACAGCACTGGTCCTAGAGGAAAACCCGACTGCATGTATTTCCTGCCCCACCTCTATAACACAAAGGACTTCAAAGAAGACATTGATCTCCATGAACTAGAAGAGTTTAATGATAATTCAACCATGTGTTCCGCTGATTTTAGTGAAGAGTTTGAGGAGTTTGCTTTAATAGTTATGAATGTTCTTGGACTGAGCTTACCACAAGATGTTAACGAAGGACTTGATCTCTATCTGCGACTAATTCAAGAGATTGACAGGTTAACGTAATAAATGAGCTTTTCTGATGCAGTGCTAGGTTTCCAGACTTACTTGGTTCAACTGACCCGACGTAATTGGATAGACGTACAGAGGAGAGGTACTTTTAAGTATCTATTATCTCTCCTCTGCAAATCTATCTCAAAAACATCTTCATGGCCTGCTCTTGTGCCAAGAGTTATATTATTGTTGCACTTATTTCTGTAAAAACAGAATGCTTATGATATGAAAATAAAACAAAACGCAAACACTGGAAAATCTCAATATCCTTTAATAATAGCATACACATCTTGGAATATTCTGTCCAAGCGCATACTGACAACTTAATAACCAAAATCCTAAAGAACTGGCACCAAGCCATCTGCCCTCACGTTTTCTCTCTCTAACTCTCCTGAACATTCAAGCTTTGCTTTGCTTAAGCCTTTTCAAGGCAATAAATCATTTTTAACTGAAGCATTGTGTGATAGTCACATAAACTGGAAAGGGACAAGGCAAATGAATTGGGTCAGTTAATCAAATGTGAACTGAACATGTATAACATACTTCTTAGTTACCTAATTTATGAGCAAACTTAACCCAACATGTGAGGCATTGTTCTTGTGTTAATGATTACAGTAAGGGAACCACAAAGAACATAAGGGAGTACATATGGTTTGATTACAAACAGTGCTATCTATCTCAAGATTGAAAACCTGTCACATGCAGAAAAAATAAATGCTTCAGAACAATGTTTGTTCTGTCTTGTTTGCTTGTTTTCTTTTGCATTTTTTAGAGTATGGACTGAAAGAATGTTGACATAATGAAGAGGATTGACTTGGGAAATAAATTCTTTAGTCAGTCCATTCTTTTCATGGTTAGCATTGTTTCCCTCCCAATCCTTAAACAAAACATGCAAAAAAACAAACAAAGAGCCAAACCAAAAGTAGGCAATTGAGCTAAGACAACAAGAGCAGATAAATACATGCCAAGTTATTCATAATCATCACAGGGCTATGCAACCCTCCTTGGGTGAAGGTTGCAGAGGAAACAACACAACAATATCAGGTCATTTGGTCAATAACAGGCAAATAATTCCTACTATAACCAAAATTAACACAACCAGGTACAAATCAAGGAAGAAAATCAAGGTTCTAAACAAAATTTCCCCTCACAATTTGATAGTATGAATTCATTGAGGCGTTTCCCTTCCTCAAAGTAAAACTATAAGAAATATTTAATACTACATGTAGTCACGAGTGTGAATTTGCATGATGACAATGCGGCTTGAAGAGTTAACTCACATAATGTCCATTTCCCAGCTACTTTTTTCCCAAAATATTATTGAACTGCTGTCTCAATTCAACAAAATTGGAATAAGTGGAAGGCAGTTCCAGAAGCGGCCCACACGTGTGAGCTATATGTCTGGAACTAGCACCTTCCAGTCTGGTAAAGGAGACTTCAATCTTGTTGGTAATTAAGACATCAGAAGCTGTTGTGAACCTTAAAAACTGGACTAGTTTTGCATTGTCTAATCCTCGTATGTATCTTTGCAGAAATTTTAGCGCATCTCGTTCTGCTTCAGTGTTTGGCTGTGCTTCAAGTGAATTAAGAACTTTCTTGTTTGTTGGATTAATTCTATCATAAAAGCCTTGGATACCTGCAATAGTCTGAAACTGTGGATACTGTTTCAGCTCTTGGACGATAGGCTGCCAGGTGGCAACCATGACATGAGGCTTCTGTAGCAGCTCCTGATTGGCAATCTCTACAAGCACTTTCTTGATATTCTCTGGACTGACCTGTGACCTACAATTGAATCTCTCTAGGAAATCAAACAAATCATCATTTTCATCTGCAAAGTCAGCTTTTCCAAGAAAATTTGTAACTAGCTCTTCTTCAACAGGAGACAAGTATTTAATGAAAGACTCAAGAACAATGCCTTCAGGAACTTCTGCATCAAACAGGCAGTAGCACATGAAAGCCTTTGATAAGAACACAGGGAAGTAGGAAACTGATCTAAACCCCTTCACCAAAATTCGACCAATAGCTCCCCACTCCTTAATGAAATGATCACGCCTCACAAAGGGTCCACTTTCTCTTTCCCCTATTGTCATGCTATTTGCAAACTCCTTCCAGAATAAAGAGAAAACTTCTCTTGAAACTCCAATACCCACACCCTCTTCTTTTTGCCCCCTCTCATTGATAATTGTAAACACTAACTCAGATTGCAACATTTTCTCATCTTTAAAATGCTCAATCATATCTTTGCAAATATATGAACGATGAACTGTTAGTGAAAGCCCCTGCCCGGCAATTTCACCATTTTCTGAAACTATGCATTCCGCTGATTCTCTTGCCATACCAACTGTAGGTAATTGGACATAACCTCCCTCTTCAAGCGCTCCACAAGGCCCGTCCACAGTGCTAGGGGACACTTCGTCCTCACTTGGTGAAACAAGCCTTTGATCTTGATTATCTTGACTTTGCACAGTTGGATGACAGGTGTCTCGTTGAAAACGGGCCAAACGGAGCTCTCTCATTTCATGCACAGACACTGGACTAATAAAGGAAGTCAACTGATCATTTGCATGAATGCTATCGGGCTGAAACTCTTCAGGTTGTTCAGCGTCAACTGAATCGGCCATGAGACTTTGCTGGTACTCGAGGTCCTGCTCACAACGGACACAGTTTTGTCCTTTCTCAAAAGAACAGCTACAGACATTGCACACCTCCCTATCTTCAGATTTAGTAGTACATGCCGTTACTGATACTGTGACAGAACTTACTTTTGTGAATGACGTGTTGTCTGTGTTCGTCGCCTCAACGTAATTGCTGTCTTCAAATTCATCACCCATAAGATGTCGTGGTTGGGTGCGTAGGTAAAAGTAAGTGGAGGAAGGATACAATCCATTACTCTTCAGGTAGTCTTCCACAGTTCCTTTGCCAGGAAAATCGAAAATTGCCACCCCCGTTGTGTCACAGATCCATTTGTTCATTTCGTCTATATGACCAGCAAAACTGTTCTTTCCAACCGGGAAAAACAACGCACACGCCCTCTCCACAAGCTCTTCCATCTTCAGTGGATCTGCATCAGTATATGTTATAAAGCGATTGCCACCGCCATTCTTTTGACGAACAGTAACAAACTCTTTCTTAGTTTGGTCATAATGCATCCATCTTACTTGTACCCTATACTGCTTTTCAATTTTCCGCTTCTTGTTTGAACTGCTTTTGCCTCTACTGCCGTGCCAAATTCGGTTCAGAAGACCAGATAGTCGGTTGAACGTTCGCGATGAAAATGTATTCGGTGTCGATCCCGCCGAGACCGACCCTTCTTCAATTTGGCCGCTATTATGTTGGCTCACAGAAGACACCGTTTCTGATTCAATAGAATTGGAGCGCCTGGACTGGACTGTCAAAAAAAATAAAACTGGACTGTGAAAAAGATAAAACTGGACTGTCAAAAAAAAAATAAAACTGAACTGTCAAAAAAAATAAAACTGGACTGTCAAAAAAAATAAAACTGGACTGTCAAAAAATAAAACTGGACTGTCAAAAAAAATAAAACTGGACTGTCAAAAAATAAAACTGGACTGTCAAAAAAAATAAAACTGGACTGTGAAAAAGATAAAACTGGACTGTCAAAAAATAAAATAAAACTGAACTGTCAAAAAAAAATAAAACTGGACTGTCAAAAAATAAAACTGGACTGTCAAAAAATAAAACTGGACTGTCAAAAAAAATAAAACTGGACTGTGAAAAAGATAAAACTGGACTGTCAAAAAAAAAAAATAAGACTGAACTGTCAAAAAAAATAAAACTGGACTGTCAAAAAAAATAAAACTGGACTGTCAAAAAATAAAACTGGACTGTCAAAAAAAATAAAACTGGACTGTCAAAAAATAAAACTGGACTGTCAAAAATTAAAACTGGACTGTCAAAAATTAAAACTGGACTGTGACCCTTCTGGGCCATCGTAGAATACAAATAAATAAGTTCAGTTCTCGGAAACACTTAACAATGAAATGATTTCTTCTTCTTCCAATGCGCTACAAAATTGTGATACTCTCGAAAAAGGTCGTCTGAGGACCACCGACAGGAAGAAACTAACTGGTCAGTCATTTTTTTGCGAAATAAGAACTGAAACCAAAGCCACATTTACTGCAGAGGAGTCCATACTGCTATAAACATTCTGCGACGTGTCTTCCCAGAAGAGAGCGTCATCTGAATGAGACCTTGACTATTTCCACTGGGTCCGCCATGGTATCGCAAATAAAGTGTGGCTAAAGAGTGAGGAATTCGACTCTCATTTAAGGCCACGATCCGAAACAGAGGAACCTGTACCAAGAGAGGAAAATAGTTACTATGATGAACAGGAAAAAAAAAAGTCTCAGCAACTACACTATAATGATTTTGATGAATTTCATTATCATTCAATCTAAAAGCAAACTACAGAAGCCAGTTTTAGATGGAACATTTTGTCAGTTTCTGTCGTTCTCTTTGACGGTTTTATATAAACACTTACCACGTAAGTTTCTTTCTCAGATAGTTGGAAGTTTCCTCGTTCCAATAACTCAAAGGATGCTGTTAATTCTCCCTAAACGAAAATGTTGTGGAAATGCTTAGCGCCGCCTTTTGCGGGGTGTTCTTCCCCAACTGGAACAATTGTTACTTTCTTCTTATGAACACACTCATACTGCCGCGCCAATGAACATATCTAGATAAAAAGGTACAAGTATATTTTCAATTAACTTCGTGGTCCAAATCTAAAAAATGACAATTCACCTGATCAGTTTGTTTCTCACAGATCTGATAGTCACTTTACATTTCATGAAAGGGTGACATAAGGGTTAGTTTCACTTCCTTTCTTCATACTCTCATTTAAAATGAACCATTCAGACGGTCCAAATACCGACTGAGACACCATGTTGGTATTTCATCGAAAAGACACAACTTCAATGATACCTCTCTCTCAAGCTCAACCGAAGGCTAAGAGCATGACCACGGAGCGGCAACGTGTTAATTCTGTGGAGCAACCCATAATAGACTTATTTTCTGTCTTTGGGAATGCAGGAAAAACTACAAGCCTAACCGAAAAAGGAAGAAAACAAGTGGGCATCAATTGCTGGAACGAACTACGTTTTAAATTAATGATGAGTTCTCTTACCACACCAGAATTTTTCACCGCCAAAAAATGAAAACAAATTAACTGGACTTCTGAATGGGATACTTGCATCACGAAGCATGTCATGGGGCGAGGTGAGAGTGGAACTGATTCTGATAACACCGAATGGCCTTGTAGAAACAGAAAGAGTACACTGTGGTTTTGTCTTTGGTTTTGTTTGTCTAGTTATTTTTTCAGGTTTGTGACATCTATCTCCCAGTAGAATGGTAACGCTCACATATTTCACATATTTCACACATTTCACACATTTCACACATCTCACATATTTCACATATTTCGCATATTTCACATATTTCACATATTTCACATATTGGTATACCTATTGATCTCTTTTTGGCAAGCTTATTACTCAAAAGCTCTTGCTGCTTTTCTCGTTCTGCGTCCTTCTTAATCGCTTGTTTCCTTTTTTCTTTCTCTCTGTCTTGTCCGTCGTCTTGTTGTGCTTCGTATTTTATTCTAACCATTTTCACTGCATTACCGCGATAGGGTAGGACTAGAACGGAACATCTGCGAACCATGCGAGTAATCCACCCAATAAATCCCACCCATCCCACCCCAGGGGGGATGGGTGAGATTTCAAGATTCATCAGGTTTTCTTCTTTGTCGTGTTCCTCTAGATTGTCTATCACTCCATCTTTTTCTATTGTTATCTCTTCACTCCTGTTTTCCGCTTGTTAAAAAAATATGAAAAAAGGTGAGGCTATATGGCCTTCATTTGTCCTTTCTATTACTTTCATGCTCTAAAGTAGGTAATTCAATTTCATAAGAATACTGTAATACGTATTCTAAATAAGAATGGGTGATTAATGGTCTAAATAGGTGTAATTAATTTGTAACTAAAAGTTGTGTCCTCCTCTGATTACTTTGCGTGATGAACTAGAGTGAATTGGACTGATTTGGTACCCGCTTACAACAGAGTAGTTTGCTCGGTGTAACTTGTATAAACAATTTTATTAAAAACTGGATCATTGGATAATGCAAGCCAAGACTTTTTATTGGCTTAGCCATTATGGCATATGAACCATTACACCATAATCTATTATCTGTGCATTGCAACATCCGGTTTCTTCTTACGAAACAAAGTCTAGAAGATTTGCCTAATATCTTGGGGGCGTTTTTTTTTAATAAAACAATTATTCCATTCGCGCTTGTTGGATATGAGATGATTATAGCCAACTCAGCGCTACGCGCCTTGTTGGCCATCTATCATCTCATATTCAACGAGCGCTCGTGAAATAATTGTTAAATAGACCCACTTTTTGCTTTATCACCTTATGATTACGAAGCAACATTAAAAACCTTCTGCCTTAATATGCCTGCAGTTTGGCTTACAAAGCCTGTCTAATAAAAAAATTATGCGAGCTAAGACAAGAAAAAAGTGAATCATTTAGGGAGCGAATACACCCTAACAATTTTAGAAAAACAAAAGACCGCACTTTCTTTCGCTTTATTGGCCTAATAAGTCTCGCGGGAAGCTGAGAGAACCCAAAATACCAGAGAACCCAAATAATAAATCTCGTCATTGGTTATTAATTTGGTCACTTCCCTCTCGTTCTTCCAACATTTTGTGTCTGTTATCAGGTCAACTAGCCAATAGAAAGAGCGGTCCTTTTTTTTAAACTAATATTTAATATCACTTAAGCGGTTGCACTGTTGTAAGGATGATTTGCTGCGAACCTTTTGCTTTAGGAACGCGAAACTTCAAACTCGCGGAAGAATGAACATTGACTCACCACGCTGAACCTTACCAACCCATCCTGAAATATTCGGAAACCAATGCCAAGAATAATTCCAACGAATTCTTTGAGAGATTTAATTACTATTAAAAGGAATAGTGGCTATAACCTTAGATCAAATAAAGGACTTCTGTTGTTACAACCGAACAAAACTTTGAAAACATTAGGTGATTGGGCATTTTCTGCTGCATCACCAAGACTCTGGAACAGCCTCCCTCTGGAGCTTCGTAACGAGAGGAACCTGTCAAAATTCAAGAGCTCCTTAAAAACTTACGTTTTTTAGATTAGCTTCTTATTAGATTTTATTTTATTTTATGTACTTATTTGTAAATAGTTTTATATAGGGTTTTATTAAAAACTGGATCATTGGATAATGCAATTCAAGACTTTTTGTGATACAATGAATATATCAAGTTCATATATTTTGAACTGCGGTATTAGATACGTGATTTATTATCACGGGTTTATTACCAATCAACTTAACGGCCTGCTCCCAGTTGGCTTGTTAGCTCAAATGGAAGAGCGCTGCACTAGTATCGCAGAGGTCAGTGGTTCGAATCCCGTACAGGCCTGAGTTTTTCAGGTCTGATTTTCGCTATTGCATAAGTAGCGCTCTCTACTGCGAGGATCGTGCATCATACGTATCAAGACTTTTTATTGGCTTAGCCATTATGGTATATGAGCCAATATACCATAATCTACAAATATGGTAAGCATACGCGTCAGTTTAAAATTAAAAGGGAGTAAAATATTAAATAAAATTTAATAATTTAATTTAACGTTTTTAATAAAACAATTATTCCGCTCGCGCTTGTTGAATATGAGATGATTATAGCCTACTCGGCGCTACTCGCCTCGTTGGCTATCTATCATCTCATATTCAACGCGTGCTCGTGGAATAATTGTTAAATATTTAATTTTCTTCATATAGTTAATACTTATTATAATCTTACATGCACATTATGTATATATATTTAATATTTTTTTAAATACATTTGTAATGCGCATTAGATTATATGAATTTAGATTTATGCGCAATATAAATAATAAAGTATTATTATTATTATTATTATTATTATTACTATTATTATTAGGAAATGCTTTGAAACAAACGCCAGGTTTATTCTTAATATAGAAAGCGAGTGTGATTAATGAAAGGCTTACCATTTAACATGCTCAGCATCGCTTCAACTAGAGTTTCACACTGCTTCTTCCCATTGTTCGCAGCTCAAAACTTACCTCCTTTACATCGAAAGCGGAACTCAGCACAAACCCCGCATATTTTATGCAACTGATGATACCAGTGCTGGACCTGCGAGGACTCTCTCCCTGGATTCAGCCTTGTCTTTGGCTAAGTGCTCTGTACCAAGCCCCTCCAAAGCGTCATCAAACAGTGAAGAGTAGCAACAAGAGACAGCTGCTAAAAAAGCTGATTTAGAAATCTAAGGGAGAGGAGAAAAATACTGATGATGATGTCGAACCATTATTGTCTTGTGGTCCATGTAGCCGTTGTTCGCCTTTGAAACTGGATAGAGGTACATCTGAGAATGGCGATCAGAAGGTAACTCACGTCCATGGTTTATTGAACAATTTAAGGTCTGATAACATGGCTGTGTTACAGGATCCAGGACCTGGTAATTGTGCCGACTTAAGAGTGACGGGGAGTGCAAACACAGTGTTAAATACTTCTTTTCCTGATTCAGATGACATCATTATTGCTCCCTGCTCAGATCTTGGACATAGAGAGCTATAAGCTACGCAAACGCCTCTGCAGCCAACCGAAAAAGATCAACCGTTAAAGATCACGGAAGAAAGCCACAGGGAGTTTTATCCTACGATGAGGCATCCTTAAATGTTCAAGCACTATGTGAGACGAATTGAATGAAAAAGACTTCCTCACAGCCACTGACCACCATCTTAATACCTCGTCAAAAGTAGCAAAAATAAAATCAACATCAAACTTGGCTAGTTCTGATATCAGTAATAATAACTTTAGGCCTGATGAGACTTCGGTAACCTCTGTTACCGGCAATATGCCTGTTGCATGTGCGAGTGATATTTGCGCATGTGGGCATGATGACCAGATGATGCCTCTACTAAGGTGTTCAAATCAGGTTCAGAGCACAAATCCGGAGATGCAGGATAAAAATGAGAATGACTTTGAAAGTAACGGAGGAATTTAAAGGCAGGCTTCAGTTAGTGAAAATGGAGACAACACATCTCATTCAACCCCCGCTAACATTGAGAGACCCTGCCCTGATTCCAAGGATGAATCTATTCACACCAACAAAGTGGCTCGGAAAGCTCCCAAACTTATCATGCCAACAGATCGAACACCTAATCGCCTTGGGAAAACGAACCCAAATTCTTCTTTTTCTATAAGACTGCCTCTTGTACAATCACCTCCCCAGACATGGATGTTGTTACAGAGGAGAGCCTTACTAATGTTGTGCTCGGTGGTTCTTTGTTCACTGATGAACCAAATCATCTTGGTAAGGATGTGTATGTAGAAAATGATTCGAGTTGTGGTAATTTCAGCATAAAAAACGGACACAGTCACAATTTCAAGAACGACCGTTCTGCTTGTGCACTGAAAACTGGCACTCTGCCACCGACGAGGAATATCGAAATTCACAGTCAAAGTCGGTCAATCGTTGGTGATATCAATTTCAATGATCACACAGCCAAGAGGATCTTGCCGGACGTAGAGACTAGCTGTAGAAGAAAAGAAAGTGACTGGGTCGCTCACTCAAGATGGAAAAGCTTCGGAAAAAGAAGGAGGAGATAGAGCTGGTGGGTAATACTGTTGTGGGGGTTTTACCACTCGCTTGGCGAATTAACAAGAGGTACTGAGACTCTGTAATTTTCTTCTTCATTCTCCTATACTGCTGCTTCTACTACAGCTAAGAGAATAAAGTCGCGTGTCCTTTGCTAGACACCGGAGGTCGTTTAAGTACTTCCACAGTACTTGTTATGACTACTTCAAACAATTCAAGTACCTTAATAACGATAGCTAAAATAATGGACAAAATAATGACGATACTACTCTCCAAACAAGCGCCTTGTTTTTGTCTACCCCTCTGCTGAGGGTGACTAGATGAATGTTTTGGCGAGGTTTGACAATTATCTTTGACAATAACACTTTGCGCTAAATTAACTCTCTCTCTACTGAAATATTGGCAGGCGTGGCTCTACTGAAAGCAAGTTTATCAGCATTGCACGATCCTCCCGATAAATTCCGGTCTACAAGTTTCATTAAAGGTTTTTGTACAGCATTTGACGCCCCCATCACGGGTTCATTTTCTAACGAGACAGGGGCACTTTTCAGTTTCCCTGCTGCTTCGACTGCCAGTCAGAACTGTTTTGACCCCTATTTCGATAAAATTTTTGTCTACCACTACCACGACGAAAATTCCTAGGATCAGGTTTGGAACGACAAAAATAAGAAGTATGTCCTTTTCGACCACAATTATAGCAAACGGCATCGCCAAAACGAGACCTGGAACTCCTTGGCTGAAAATTCTGGTTTGAGCGCTGATTATAACAACTGGGTCTAGTGTTAATATTGCTTCCCATTAATTCGCGAAATTCGTCTCTTATAATTTGCTTCATCTCAGATTTGCTCATGTGAGGGTTTTGATCTGAAGCTGCACCCACAGCACTAATTGACTTATCCTTAGGGTTGATTGCTTTTGAGAGTTCTTCCAAAATTTGCGTTGATACTTCCATAGCGCTAAAGTCTGCGCGTTTACTCGACCCTTGCAATACTGACTCTTTTCGCTTAGCGAAGTTTTCTGCCGATTCCAAATTTTCAGGTTGTTGCAAAACAACGTACTCGCGAATCTCGGGAATGAGTCCCTGGACAAAGTAGTGTGTCCACTCAGAATTTGGAAAATTAATTCTCGCACAATGTGTTCGCAGGCTAAAGGCATAATCTGCAACCGATTCTTTCTCCAGTTGTCGTCGTTGGCCTCGCGCCTGTCTTACGCGCCACTCACTAACACCGGAGGCAAAATGCGTAACTAATTTCTCAGACAATTCTTCAAAAGACATCTCGTCGGCCCTTGGCAAAGTTTTAAACCAAGCGCTAGCGTAGGCCTTTGAATAAAGAGGAAGTCCTGATACTAAACTATCGTTGTCCCAACCATTTAGTCTACCGGCCCTCTTATAATTCCTAACAAATTCTTGAGCGTCTTCGGATTCGTCGCCTCTAAAAATTGGAAATGTAACTGACGATTTTACACCACCGCTTCTATTTTGTGAATTAACCGAAGCTTGCATTCGTTCGACTGCTCGGCATAACTAACTTGGTCTTCCATTTCTGCATAGGCTGGTGCGAGAGACAATTGATTTGAGTCTAAAGAATTATGTCGACTATCAACAACCGAGTCATTACGAGCTTCGAGAGAATCTTCGCTTACATTTTCACGATTGGAAAGATTTTCTCTGGTCTTGCCGCTCACACAAATAAGTTCTTCTTCGGAGTCAGAACTTTGGCTACCGGTACAAGAAGAAACTAGAGAACATTCACTAGGCGTAGGAATTCCACTAAACGGCTGTGATTTGCTGTCGGCTCTCGGCGATCTATTAGCTGATTTAAAAAGTGAACGAAAGAATGGTACTCTCGATTGCTGAACGGGTGGAGGAGGGGCTGGCCACTCATTCGAACCCGAACTTACAGCTAAATTTTCCTGGCGAACGGCTTCTTCAGCCAGGGCTCGCGCTCGCTGTCTAGTAATCAGGATGAATATTTAAGAGATACTACATGAGCCAAATTTCCCAATAAATGAAAACAACGCAATCGAAAACAGTACTAATAAAGAGAAAACGTTACAGACGCGAAATTGAAAATCCAAACCTTGAAATTGATCATTAACAGCGATAATCAAATCAGAAGCTAACTGACCTATACACTAAATAAACTATTACATTCTACGCTAGCTAGATCATTGTAAAAGAACTCCGCTACCACTCAGATTTAGAAAGTCAAATTAGCTTGCAACGGAAAAGCATGCTGATAAAAGCGAAGTTCCACTCACAATTGTAGGAATTCCAAAAGCGTACTTTACCAACTTGTAGATAACGGGTGCTCCACCGGTTTTGTTGAAGACGGGTCCTCCACCAAATTTGTTGTGGGGGTTTTACCACTCGCTTGGCGAATTAACAAGAGGTACTGAGACTCTGTAATTTTTTTCTTTATTCTCCTATACTGCTGCTTCTACTACAGCTAATTTTCTCTCTCTTTCTCCACTGCTTATTTCTACTACTTTCAGCAAGGAGTGTCCCAGTATTAAATACAAAAATCACAGACATGTTTGGGTTAGTTACCGTGAGAATTTCCAAAACAGGATGTTCAGTGTGGGTAAAACTCAAGGTCAGTTTTACCAACCCAAACATGACCACCTAGCAAACTAGTTATCCTCAACCATAAAAAGCGATTAAAATGTCTAGCACGGTGAGAACTGAGCCAAGTTCGAGCACACACTAAAAATAAATGATCAAAACTATAGATTCATCAAAATAGCACGTAGGGGCGAAAAGGCGAGACTTTATAAAACAAAAGGTAACCCTAAAAACACTCGAAATATCAATCCTTGAAAACGCTCTACAACAATACCGCGATCGAGCTATTTTCACTCCGGAAAAAAAAATTGACTGAATCTTGTGGATTTCTCCTTTGTAAGTGGTGGAAATTGAAGGTTCATCTTTTTAAAGATTAAAATCTTCAAAATGAAAGAGTAAATCGAGATTAAATCAAGATTAAAATCTTCAAAATTCGTGAAAGTTGAAATTCTCCTCAGTGAATTTCAGTTTTACAAGGTCCAGTGGGGGAGTTTTGGCCAATTCTTCTCTAATTTTGAGCGCGGTCATCTTCGAATTTTCCGCCTCATCGCTTATAAATAACTAACGATGTCGTCCTGTTCTGCCCTATACGCAGTGAAGTCGTTCGTCATCAAATGGCTTTGTTTCTGTTCGTCAGAGGTAACCTAGTACGCTCGTCAGAGTGTAACAATTTCATTTAGTGTTGTAATGAAATCTACAGAACTTTTTCCGCAATAAAACTTTTCAACGGATACGCCCGAATTCCCAAGCCTCTTTCTTGGTATGGAGTCATCGATCGAATTATGTTTGCAAGGCGCTTATGGACATTTGTAGAAACTTGTCAGATAACTGATGATTTGTTCTAGATCCTGAAGGTGAATATCGCTTAAAAGAAGTTCGGAAAATACATCTAAACGTCAATTAATAGGGGAAACAGTTCAAGATAATGCCAAAAAAAAAAAAATCAACTATGAATTAGTCCCAGGCTTTTGTCTCTTCGAGCAAACTTTACACGCTCGAAATTGCCCGTAACAATTCCGCGCAAGGAAAAAGGGTGTAGAGCGGACTAACAGTTAGTAACCTTTTAGAAATTTCGGCCTCGAAGTCGCAAAAAGCGGCAGAAGATAGTTGCCGGAATTTTTTTTGTAATCTTCAATCTTGAGGTGTATTTATCAGAAAGTGCATATTTTTACTGGGCTGCGTCTTGCAAGTTTACCTTATGCTTACGTTTTTCTGAATTCATTAGATAATATAGAGTATGTTACCTTGGAGGAGTTCTTTCACTGAAAGTTAGGATACAACTGAAGTAGGACTCACCCCCATCCCGTTGAAAACGGAGAGACGAAAAAGTCACTCGAATAAATGGCTAAAAAGAAAAGGTCTACAAATTCTAGGGTTTGAAACTGAAATATTTATAGCAATTGTCGAAAGTCACGGTCACTGTTCTTGCCTTTTAAACAAGATGGACAACGAGGACGTCCATGGGGAGATGGATTTTCCTTCCGTTGCGGTTAAAAAAAATTACCGATTACTATTTTGTTAGACTAACAGTTACAATTGGTCAATTGCTACGCCTAACGGCTAATATTTTTGCCGTCTTACGGCTAACGGTTAATCCTGCCGCAGTGTCTTTGTTCACTCACGACAAAGTCCAATTATTTTACGTACAGTATAGTTACGATTGGAGTTTTCAACGGGGCGAGGGTGAGTCCCAGCAGCTGTTATGCATGAAACGATACGTGAATGGCTTCAAAGAACTCACGTGACTTTTCGCACCTGCACTTTAATGATAAGCCGACTGAATAATATAGGTTACTTTAGAAGTAGTCGACTTTCACTACGAAATGCAATACCTCTACGCAGAAAATGGCACAGAGTAAAATTAAATGGTTAAAGTGCACCTACACCCAAAAAATTTTTTTCGCTTAACGAAGTAAGCTTATTTTTTTGAGTATTTCTGCGCAAAATTTTTTTTATTTGCTCAAATCTTCAATTTTCTATGCTCAGTCAAAATACGGAAAATCGGCCGCCATCTTGCCCCACGACCGAGTTTAAAGAGGAATGGCTCTAGTGGGTAATGTGACGTCAAATCGAGAACACGAAAGTCTGCTTTTCACACATTTTCACTTGTTTGGGAAGGTTGTAGTCGATAATTGTCCGAAAATATGCCGACTAAGTGTGTTGTAGAAGGATGTAGCAACTTGCGAAATTTGCAAGAGGGTATCGCGCTCCATACAATCTTCATACAACACACCTAGTCGGCATATTTCGGACGATATCGACGACAATCTTCCCAAACAAGTGAAAATGTGTGAGATGCAGACTTTCGTGTTCTCGATTTGACGTCACATTACCCGCTAGAGCCATTCTTCTTTAAACTCGGTCGTGGGGCAAGATGGCGGCCGATTTTCCGTATTTTGACTGGGCATAGAAAATTGAAGATTTGAGCAAATAAAAAAAATTTTGCGCAGAAATACTCAAAAAAATAAGCTTACTTCGTTAAGCGAAAAAAATTTTTTGGGTGTAGGTGCACTTTAAAGGCACGACTCAAATTCAAAGTCAAAGTAAACAATAGAAAAAGCTACAACTTAACCTTCCTTGGTTTCAAGTAAACCATGCTTCAAAAAGGAGAACAGTTCATCGAAACAATTACGGATGACTTTTTCAATGATCACACGTAATGTTTCCTCACCGTGTAAATGATGCCACCACGTTACCAGCTCTGATAGTTGTGACATTGTGCGGCACGGATTAATCGTTACATAGGGCAATCTGACTGGCTATACTGCAAATGGCTAGAGGAGTATCTTACCAGTGAATTTCAAGCGATTTACTAGCGCGATTAGTGTTGGTATCAAAATCACTTAATCATTTAATTACGGAACAAAATTAAGTTTCACTAAACGTAGACACAAGAGATCAATATGCTCAGGCTCGAGTATGTGAATATCAATGGGGACGCTCGTGACCATCTTTTGCCTGCTTTAGGCCACTCAGCTGACTTTGTACGAGACCCAGGTTATCGTAAGACGATAGGACATCAAAGTGCTGAGGTCCTAGCTGTTTCAAGCGAATATCTAAGGCACGCTCGTGACAATCATTTGCCTGCTTTAGGCCACTCAGCTGACTTTGTACTAGACCCAGGTTATCGTAGGACGTTAGGACATCAACGTGCTAAGGTCCTAGCTGTTTCAAGCGAATATCCAAGGCACGCTCGTGACCATCTTTTGCCTGCCTTAGGCCACTCAGCTCACTTTGTACGAGACCCAGGTTATCGTAAGACGTTAGGACATCAACATGCTGAGGTCCTAGCTGTTTCAAGCGAATATCCAAGGCACGCTTGTGACAATCTTTTGCCTGCTTTAGGTCAACCAGCTGCTGATGTAAAAGACCCAGGTTATCGTAAGACGTTGCGAAATTAAGATGCTCAGGACTCAGCTGTTTCCGGCGAATATCCAGAGCACGTTCGTGACAATCTTTAGCCTGCTTTAGGTCACCCAGCTGACGGCATACAAAACCCAGATTATCGCAAGACGTTGCGACATCAACGTGCTCGGCTCCACGCTTTTTCAGAAAAATAGCAAGTGCACGTTTGTGGTATTCTTTTGCCCGGCTTAGTTTACCCAGCTGACTGTGTAAAAGACCCAGGTTGTCGTACGACTTTGCAACATCAACATGTTGAGGTCCTAGCTTTTTCAAGCGAATATCCAGGGCACCCTCGTGACAATCATTTGCCTGCTTTAGGTCACCCAGCTTACTTTGTACGAGACCCAGATTATCGTACGACTTTGCAAGATCAAGATAACTAGGTCCGAGTTGTTTCTGGCGAATATCAAGGGCACACTCACGAAAATATGTTGCTTCTTTCAGATCACCCGGTTGACAGTGTACAAAAGCCAGGTTTTCGTAAGATTTTGCGACATCAACATGCACGGGTCCACGCTCTTTCAGAAAAATAGCAAGTGCACTTTTGTGGTATTCTGTTGGGGGGTTAGTTTACCCAGCTGACGTGTAAAAGACCCAGGTTATCGTAAGATGGGTGCGACATCAAGGTGCTCAGGTCTGAGCTCTTTCAGAAAAATTGCAAGTGCACGATCGTGGGACTCTTTTGCTTCGTTTAGTTCACACAAACGAGTGTGTACAACACCCAAATCATTGTAAGATGTTGCGACATCAACATGCTCAGGTCCGAGCTTCTTCCTAAAAATAGCCAGTGCACGATTGTGGTACTCTTTTGCCCAGCTAAATTCACCCACCTGACTGTGTACAATACCCAGGTTACGCAAACACGTTGCGACATCGGCATGCTCAGGTCCGAGCTGTTTCAAGCGAATATCCAGGGCATGCTCGTGACAGTCTTTTGCTTGCTTTGAGTCGCCTAGCTGACGGTGTGAAAGACCCAGGTTGTCATAAGGCATTGCGACATCAAGATGCTCAGGTCCGAGCTGTTTACTGTAAGATGTTGCAATATCAATATGTTCAGGTCTGAGCTTTTCCAACCGAATATCCAGGGCATGCTTGTAACAATCGTTTGCGTGCTGTAGGTCACCCAGCTGGCTGTGTGCAAGACTCAGGTGACAGTAGAGAGCAGTTTTTTTGTGACTCAAAACACTGGTCACTCTTCTGGATAATCTTTAGGACTACTTCAAAGTAACTTTTTGCAATATGGAATATACAATGGTTAAGGCACATGAGTCCCAGGGTTTTAAGGACGTCAAGATGGTCCCACACAATTGAGAGATCAATTAAATCCACTTTAGATGTTCCTTCCTTGAAAAGCAGATGTTCAATATGTGTAATCACTTTCGCTAAATGAGGAATAATTCTCGCAGCTAAGACCGGAGAACCTAGTTCCTTAAACTTGGAGAAGGATGTAACAACTCCGAATGCAGTTTTGACGAGTGTTTCTTTTGAAAAATTCTGTTACTGAACTAAACCCTGCGCACTCCGAAAATGTGAAGTGAATCTAAGCGAAAGAAGCATATGCTTCTGTAAGTGTTAAATGTAAACCATTCAGCATCTCGCCGAAAGACACCGCAGAGGGCGTTTCTCCACTTTTACAGTGGAATTGTTCGGCTATAAACTGGCAGAGCCGGGATTTTCCAATTTGAAGCTTTCTCACTATGTATTAGTGCTTTGAGCCATTGGATGAATTCACCAAACACAAATTCGTCAGCGACGACGTCCTGTATCAGTCTGGGATCGAAATAATAAAAGTGACAGACATAGTTACGCTGCTGCCTTTTAAGGGCATGGGGTTCCTCCTCTTCCTTTTGAGGTTCCATTCCTTCTTTTTCCAGTTTCGATCCTTTTTCTTCAAGTTCCTTGTCCTTTTCTTGAAGCTTTGTGTCCTTCCCTATAACCTCTCGTTGAAGGTTGTCAACTTTCTTCAAAACATTTCTCAACTCTTCCGTTGGGAAACTTGTCTGAGTTTGGACTTCAAGGATTTGTAGAGTGGGAAGACCGAGTGCGTGAAATGCAGTATTCACCTTTATAATCGCAATTTGAAAATCTCCCCTTGAAAGGTAGCCTCGTGGCATATGCGCAAAGTCTTCATTACGAAATTTTCTGAGATCATCCACATTTGACTGAACAGCTGGATGGAGACTGCAGATGCAATCGGAATAAAGAATGGCATAAAATAACATGGTACAATCCCATTCCGCTCTGTCACCATCGATCATAGTTTTCAAGAGATGGGCGTTTCTTCTTCTGTTTCGTGGGGATTCATGGCTCTCAAAGTCCATTCCATTTTTCGGTTCATCTTTCCATTCTCCCAGAGTTGCCTTGTAGCGATTGTCCCATTCTTGTTTGAAGATTGTTCGAAGGCCTTCAGTTAGCACATCGGTGACAATGTAACAGATCCTGTAGTAATTCAACTGCTCCTCAGTATACTCCCACGAGGTAGCCATTGACTTGCATTTTGACCCTTTGGGAAAAACATTACATTCCTAATCAATCAAGATGCAAAACTGATACACAAGTGGCACTTGAACAACTGTATCAGTGGAAATAAAGAGTGTCCCCCCTGCAAAGTTATAATCAATCAAAAACCTCATTTAAAAAAATAAAAATTATAAACAGTTCTCCCATCTACTTACCTTTTGCAGTTATAACTTGATTCGCGGAGTCAAAGACTTTATCCAAAGCGGAGATATGTGAAGAAAGTTTTAATTCATCGAACTGATCACCATGATCGTCGTCACTTCTCAAATGCTTCAACACTTCGGCATCATCAGTACCTGTTGCGACCAATTAAGCAAAAGGTGATAAAGATCTAATGACTGCAATGAATCAAAGTGTGTTTTTTGAGCTACAATATCAAGTCCAAGGAAAACGTTCCTCTTGCGTCCAAACATTCCACTGATTTCTATTCGATTTTAATTTTAGTCCATCATGACATTTTCCCACCTAACAATCTTCCAACTGTCCAGACATACTCCGTTTTTCTACTTTATCGCAATGTGTATTATAAATACGCCGGTTTGAAAATTCAAACAACGGTTACATATAGCTATAAAGTGCAAAATCAAGTTCATTTGTAAAAATCCAGTGTGATACGGAGACAAGCGTTGGCCGGGTAAGCGATCGTATCTGAAGTCAAGGCATTATTGAATTTCGAGTAAAAGTGGGAGCTCACATTTTGATTCAACGTACTGATCCTCATTCGAAAATTCGCTGGTAGACGGTGACTGGCAATCTGATGTCTCATCGTCCGCGAAGTAGCTACTTTCATCGTCATCACTTTCCAGAAAACTCACGGGTTCCAAATCTCCCACTGGCTGGAATTCATCAGCGCCTGCTGTAACCAAAAGACAGAAAATAGCTATTCAAAGCCTAATCACTGACTCTTGACTTAAACATTGAAAGGTAATGATTGTTCGAAGCAGCTTTTGATGTGATTGAGTAAAGTAATAAATACCTCCTACTAACCGAGTTTGAGGTCGGCATTGTAAGTTACGGACCGAGTTTTCTCCGCTCGAATTCATGACCAGCGCGCGGGCCATAAACCGAGCGGAAAAAACCAGGTTCCGTGACTTACAGTAAGGCCCTGGGAAAAGGAGAGTTTTGTAAGATGTTTATCATAACTCTTGGTTCAAACGAAGGAAAAAAGATTTCAATTTAAGCGGAACGGCAATTGATGATTGACGCGCGTCAAAAAGTTCAAAATATTCGTTTAACACCCATGGTTCAAAATAATGCAACTATATGAAAACAACAATCAAAGTATACAAAGGTTTTATGCAAAGAACCGTGATGCAGCGTTTTGTACGTAACTCTTTTGCCGAGAGTTTTCTTTGAAATGCCAGATGATGATGATAATGAACTTTATTCATGTGTCAATTATAAAATAGCAGTAATAAAACCACTAAGTAAGGACACAACGAGATAATTTAAATAAAATAATAAATAACTAAGTAATAATATACGATTAAATAGCATAAAATATACGAATAAATAGCATAAAATTTGTGGTCAGCAGAATTAGGCTAGGGGACCTTAAGACGTGGGGGGGGGGGGGGAGGAATAGTCTGAGCCTAGCTAAGATATAACTAAGAATCATGCACTGCAAACCAAGCAGCCCACACAGCCACCATCGTCCATTAACATTTTCAAATCCATTCCTCTAACTGCCCTCTTAAAACCCGCTAGTGAATTCAACGTCCTAATACGGGAAGGTAGCTTAGCCCATAACACAGGTCCTAAATACCTAAGGGAAATACCTAAAGAAATCTGCAGAGCACAACCTGACGTGCTTCTTCATAGAAAGTGCAAAACTAACGGGGTTGTAACGGAGACGAAGACCCCGAATGCTAAGATCAAAGACCTGAGACCCTAAAATCAAGACCCGAAAACGAAGATCCCTCATTTTCAAAATAACAAATCAACTTTGAAATGAGCGTGCTCTCCAGCTTACCCTGCGAGCAGAGCCCTTTTAACCCGTCCACGAATTGAAAACAGAAAGAGGCTCTGCAGACATCCTGTTGTTGCTTGTTTGAACATGCGCGGTGGTTGCCTAGAAACTGCGTTTGCAGGCGCAGATTTGGTCATCTGTTTACATGAAAAAAAAGGCGTGCGCACCAAAACCGGTTTAACTGGAGGCAAAACCGGCTTGGGTAGCCCGGAGTTTAAGGCTTTCGGCATTTCAGAGCAACAACAGGATGTCGGCAGAGCCTTTTCCCTTGGAGGGTTAAAAGAAGAAAAGAAGACGAAAAGAAGAAAAGGCTCTGCTCGCAGGGTATCTCCAGCTCCCCTGATCCGTTCGAAATTCGCCACTTGTTAGTAGCACATCGCTGACTGCCTTGTTGGAGTACCTGGACCATAGAAATCTCTTCTATTTAACAATTTGGCAAAGGCAGGTAAATTTACAGTAGGACAAGGTATATTACCTTACCCTATCCCCTAAAAGCAGACTAAATTGAAACCCAACCCACTTACTAGCCCCCATGCTAAAAACAAACAAGCAAACATACAAAACAAAAAACAAAACAGAAAACAACAAAAACAAAAAACAGTTGGTTAACACGTACAAGAATTAAGAGCATTGAAACGACAACATTTTACACAAACTAATTGAAAGGAACGGATGTCGTCTTGATAGAAAACTTTGCTAAGTCTTAGACAAAAGAAAGACTTTAGTTTTTAGACGAAAGACGGTAGCTCCTTTTCTGCTCTTATGTTATCTGGTAAGGCGTTCCATATGCTACAGATTCTTACAAAAAAGGAATCTCTATAGAGTGGTTTTAGCTTTCCTATTCTTGAGAAAAACACCAGAAACGCCACGGCGCGAGCGCCGACTACAAAGCTCAAAGAGGTTTTTTCTTTTCAGATCAATTTAGCTAATTTGCATTTAAAGAAAAAGACGATGTCTAGATATTCCAGCCAATAGTTCAGGGGAAGTAAGTTCAGTTCTAATAGACGTTCCTTGTAAGAGAGGCCAAGATCTTTACACATGAATCGGGTGGCTCTGCGCAGGATATTTTCGATTTCGATCATTGATGTGGGAGGTTAAGGACCCCACAGTTGAGACGCGTAGCAGAGATGCGATCTTACCAATGATAGATATTGGCTTTTCACAAGGTCTCTTTTGAGGTCTCTTGGACAGTTACGTTTAATAAAACCCATAATGCGATTTGCCTTTGCAACAACTGAAGATATATGGTCTGTCCATTTAAGGTCATTACTTACAAGAACTCCCAGATCCGTAGCAGATTTGACAACATTAAGTTCAGTTCCCAATATAGAGTACTGAATTAATTTGTGATCTATTTTACAATTGAAGCCAACAAAATGCTAAATGCAGTAAATGGTTTGAACCCGGGGGTAACATGTGAAGGTGTAGTCTGATCGTCCGGGTGAGTGTAGTCCTGAGAAGGACTGTTGTCGGTGGTAGTGACTGACGTTTCGACAACCTGTGCGGAAGTCATCATCAGAGTCAAGTGAATGATTGTTGTCAGTAGAATCATTCACTTGACTCTGATGATGACTTCCGCACAGGTTGTCGAAACGTCAGTCACTACCACCGACAACAGTCCTTCTCAGGACTACACTCACACGGACGATCAGACTACACCTTCACAAAATGCTAAATGGGGTCTTTTTCTAGGCTCACTCCGTATTTAAGGGTGAATTTTGAACAGGCACGTTCGATCTTATCTACCAGAATTCGGACGATCCATAGCCCATAATCGATAATACAATCGATAGAGCTTTACTTCAATCCCTGCCGTCCTAGCTACGATGACTTTTCCTCCAGTTTCTGTTTGACATTGATTCAGCTGGGAAAAGTCCCATTACAGAGTAATAGCGGCACACTCAAAGATGAAGGCCGTTTATGAATCAACAAGAAATAAAGAATGCAAAAGTTCTCACATGGTTCTCACCGGCACTTAGTGGAACAATGGGAATAAATGAACCAGTGCAGTAAATGGCTTGAACCCAGGGGTAACATGTGAAGGTGTAGTCTGATCGTCCGGGTGAGTGTAGACCTGAGAAGGACTGTTGTCGGTGGTAGTGACTGACGTTTCGACAACCTGTGCGGAAGTCATCATCAGAGTCAAGTGAATGATTGTTGTCAGTAGAATGTTCTTATTCCAGTTCGTGTGAAATGACCGGTTGGTTTTCCCGTGATGTTATTGGCTGTAAGACTCAAGTGACGTAAGTCGGTCGTGATTGGTCTGTTTCGATCTGTCTGTAAAGTGAGGTCGTTCTTTTTCGGTCGTTTGTGATGTTTATGTCGTGAATGAGTCGTTTGTATGGAGCAGGTAGTTGTTGACATCTGTTTAGGGGAGTCTGTTCTAAGTTAGTAAACCAGCTTTCGAGAGTCAGTCGTTGAAAATAGTCAGTGCTGTAGGTTAGGCAGAGTCCCAGTCAATGTTGTGGTTGGTAAGTCGATAGTGTTCAGCAATGTGATTGCTGACATCACCTTTCCTCGTCGCCCGTCTGTGTTCAGTCAGTGTTGTTGTGAGGTTTCTGCCAGTCTCACCGATGTAGGAGGCTTGGCAGTCGGAACAACTGATCTTATAAATCGTTCCCTGTCTGTTCCTCGGTTCGTCTTTGTCTTTGACGTTGGTTAGTAACTGACGTAGTGTGGTAATGGGTTTGTGGGCGACGCGGATATTGAAGGGTAGTAAGATGCGCGAGATGTTTTCAGACATGCCTTTTATGTACGGTATGGTTGCTGTAGTCGTAGGGGTTGCGGTGTCGTTTGTTTCGGTAGTGGTAGTGGGTCGGTGAGTGTTTCGTCGGATGAAGTCGTTGTTGTAGTTGTTCTTCGTAAAAACACGGTGAAGGTATTTGTTGTCGTCGGATAAGCTGTCTGTCGAGTCGCATACTAGTTGTGCGCGTCGTGTTAGAGTTCTGATAGTTGTGGCTTTGTGTGATTGTAGGATGACTCGTTTAGTAATCTGTCGGTGTGTGTCGGTTTCCTGTAAACTGTCGTCCGTAATGAGTTGTCGTTGTGGCTTACCAGGCAGTCTAGAAAAGGAAGTTTGCCATTTTCTTCCACTTCTCTGGTAAACTGTATGTCAGTGTTTTGTTCGTTAAGGTGGTGGTGGAATGCGTCAATTTCGTCGTGTCGAACGGACGGGAATGTCTCGTCAACGTAACGTAACCAAAGCGGTATCGTTCGTCGGCAAGTCGAAAGGGCGCGTTCCTCGATGTTCTGCATCACAATTTCTGCTATAACAACAGAAACTGGAGACATCATGGCAGTGCCGTGTAACTGTTTGTAGTGTTTACCGTTGTACTAAAAGTAAGTAAACGTTAGCCAAATGTTTTTACGAAGAACAACTACAACAACGACTTCATCCGACGAAACACTCACCGACCCACTACCACTACCGAAACAAACGACACCGCAACCCCTACGACTACAGCAACCATACCGTACATAAAAGGCATGTCTGAAAACATCTCGCGCATCTTACTGCCCTTCAATATCCGCGTCGCCACAAACCCATCACCACACTACGTCAGTTACTAACCAACTACCCGCTCCATACAAACGACTCATTCAAGACATAAACATCACAGACGACCGAAAAAGAACGACCTAACTTTACCGACAGATCGAAACAGCCCAATCACGACCGACTTACGTCACTTGAGTCTTACAGCCAATAACATCACGGCAAAACCAACCGATCATTTTACACCAACTGGAATAAGAACATTCTACTGACAACAATCATTCACTTGACTCTGATGATGACTTCCGCACAAGTTGTCGAAACGTCAGTCACTACCACCGACAACAGTCCTTCTCAGGACTACACTCACCCGGACGATCGGACTACACCTTCACAAATGAACCAGTGTTTGAGAGCATGCTCTACTCGCTATTAGAAAGATTAAAACTGGAACTGGATCTTACCGGCGACAAATGAAGAATAATAGAGGGGTCTTCTTCTTCGGTTCTTAGGTCTTAGCTTTCGGGGGTCTTCGTTTTCGCCAAAACCGAGCTTACGGCTAATTTCGTTCAATGTCAGCCTCAAATGAATGAATGATTTTTATCCAAAATGCGATCGAAACGATAAAGAATCTTTTCAACCTTTAGCATTCAATTTTTTGTGTTTTGCGGCGTTTTCAAGTGAGGAAGCCACAAGGTAGATCGCTCTCTGACTTTACCAAGTTTAAAGACATTTGGAAATTGAGTCGATGTTTGTTTACGCAAAGAGAGAAGGAGGTGGAATCCCTTGGGAGCTGAACCTACTTTATAGAGCTTTTGGAGGAAGACATCGGCAAATGGAGAAAGACGAGCACGACAAAGATAACTCGAGTATGCTTTTTTGATAGCATGAAATACTGTCTGGTTCGTACTCGCCGCCATTTTGCTTGCTGTCATCCTTAAAGAAATAACCAGAGAGCTGGTTGAGAGTAGCAGCAGGCATGTCCATTACCTTAACATTTCCATTGGCTTGCTGTTTGCAAAACTCTTCAGACTATTTCCACTCGTATTTCGTATTTTTCACAGTGTTTGACGACCTTTCGGCGGTAATGAAATAATCTAGTTCTCGACTAGAGTCATCTTTGACGTACTCATCTTTCTCTATTTGTCGCTTGTCTTCCTCCAAAAGCTTTAAGAAATGAACCCGAAAGTTTAGGAAATCTGCTTTTGAGTTTTGTTCTTTAACTTCGTTTCCGTACTTTTCCTTAAATGTGTTTCAAAGTTTTTCTCAAGAAAACTTTCGGCGATCAAAACAAGCTTTTGAATTCAACGGGCCGTACAGAGAAATACACCCTGGTAAATTGACCGATCATAATGCACCTGCTAACTGGGTGATGTAACAGTTCGAAATATCTTGATATTATTACCCAAAATATTAGTTAAAATCTCAAGTACGATGGTGCCAGCCCAAAACAAAACAAATAACCTGCTAAGGAACTAAAGTAAAACTCTTAAGAACAAATTTGAAGTGGACATAGATTGAAATAAACATTTACAACAAGTGACCGTAATGTCGCAATCTGATTCGCCAATTCGTCGATAGGAGCACAAACAACACAACTCGCGTCATCGTGTCACGCAACATGTCATGCAATATGTCACGTCCGGAAAGAATCGTTTTTTTTTTGTTGTGGACTCATCCGGCTGCGTCTCGTGAGTCCACAACATTTGGACTGTCGATTTGCCAACAACAGAAACCAAATCACAATCAAAACTGAGAATTCTCTTAAACATATGAGGAAATAAGGAAAACAATTATCGTATTGTGTATTCTCAGCAAGTGGTCCTAAAATTACTGCCTGAAAAAAGAAAAACAAACACATGCCAAACAGCTGACGTGAATAAAAGATTGTTAGACTTACAGCAAATGTTCTTCTCAGCAGTTGCACGCTTGAGTTCTACCCAATCAATAGTTACAGTCTGAACATTACAATCGATTTCATTTGACAACCTACAACGAGACAAGGAATGACCTCAGCAATGCAGCGACTCTTCAGCCTAAACTAACGAGGATGAAATCAAATCAAATGATTATCCAGATTTTACGAGTAATTAGCGCTCTGAAATACTCAGACCACCAACAATGGCATTTAGGACCTCTTTCTCATGGTTGTTTTATATTTTTACCACTAGACTTCCTGCATTCCCATGGAGTAACGGAGTTGCACGGCGAAAATCTAGTCTGTGTTGGGCAACCCATGAACTCCAGAATGAAGGATCCAGGTTTAAGACCTCTCCGGGTCAATGTCATGTTCTTGGGGAGTAAACTGTAATATCACTGTGCCTCTGCCCACTCGGGGGGGGGGGGGGGGGTATGTATTGGTACCACCTTAGTCAAGGAGTACCTGAGAGGACACCTATGGGTTACCTGCTGGGGTAGCAAAATCTTTAGCCAATCCATTTTAACATAAACCGGGATACGACTTTAACCACATATAATAAATAAAATCAACACCTTTTGTGAACATTTTGAAGGTATTCTGCTAAGTTTTGATGTCCCCTAGCTCTGGCAGTGTCTTCTGGCAAGATAGAGCTATTCCTGTATGTTTGAAAAACTGCTTCTCCAGCTGACGTCCTGAAGATTGTTTCAACACATTTGCGGTCATTCGTTGCAGCGGCCGCGAATACTATCCACCGTAGAGCTTTCAGTGACGATTTGTCCTGGTTCTCATCTGCCAACGATGATATATCGCCAGCATAAAACGAGAAGGAAGACGAACTGCACACTATCAAAAATATTTAAAAAAATAATCCAAATATGGTAATCTTCTCCGTGAATTAGTTGGTTTCTCGTTGCAGTTGTGTGTAAATGTTAATCATCAAACTTCTTCAATTAACGAATAAAAGCCAATCACACGACACGCTAAAAACTTTATTAACATTGTAAAGTTCTTTCTGTTCGTGGAAGGTACTGACGCTAGAAGCACGTACACTCAACCCAAAATCCTCAACTTTACTGCGGAGAAGGGCTACCACTCCAAACGTCAGCTTCCGAAATTTTCTACGGTTGCTAATCTTGCCAATCGGCCTTAACAGACTATTACACGTTAATTAAATAATTATGGTCACAATATAAGATGCCATACGCTGTTTACAACTTGAGAAACAAACAGAGAGTCTTACCTGTTCCTGCTGAACGGGAAGGATTTAATGTTTGGTCGTCCAGTGGTATGTTTCTCTTTGTATCAGGCATCTTACTAATCAGCTTTTGGAGTTCTTGGGTAACATTCGGATGGTATTCAAATTCCGTTTCATCGGGCGAGTTCCATGTATCATCTAGAGAACTCACGGTAACGGCGACCTTCCCAAGAGTTACAGAAGCTGAAGTGAAAAATCAATGGCTAACTATCAGGTCAAGGTTTCTTGACCTCAGGATTACAAAGAAATCTGAGTAAAACATCACCGTAAGGACGAAGCATAGCAGTTTTCATGAATTCATTTCTTTAATTGATTTACCAAACTTCATTCATCGAATACCCAGATTACCTATCAAGGTTGTCGCGTGCACTTTTGTCCTTTTATTCGACAATCTTTCTCAAAACAGCTGTATTTGAAAAGTGTTACTGATGATGATGCTTTTTCCATCAACTCGCAACTTTGGCTCTAATCTGGCACAATTTTGAATTAGCCTGCTGATGTACTCTGACATCAAAATGTAACATAAATTTCAAATAAATTCACCATACCTGGACTATTCCCAGTGTAGACACCTGTAGCAACTTGTGTTAAATCTGCAAATCCAACCCCGTCGAATCGAGCTCTCAGTGATGTGACATTTTCTGGAATACCCTTTACATTCAGGCAAATAACAAACTCTGTACCACCCTATACAGTAATAAAAATCAACAAGAAACGAAGAATAAACAACTTTAAAAGAAGCAGAATACTGTGATGTGTCAAAAAAGAACTAAATGTCATTGTTTATCTTCCTGTGTGGATCGCAAAGTTTCGACTGCCTACTGTACTGTGAGTCTTTTCAGGCGATGACTTCGACTCATTGCGAGTGACTCCATAACCCATAATGCTTCACTATGATCAGCGGGTTTTCATCAACTTAAAATGTCATTAAAAGTGACTATGCGCCACGAAAAGAGTCTAAAGGTGTATATAAAGATCATCTTAACTGGCTCATTTTAAATCGCAGCAAGGAATTGTAAGTCACTGTAGGTCATTCATTCTTTGAAAGAAAGTACGCGCTTTAGTTTCTTGGTCTTCTTTGGGATCCTCCCCTTTTTTTGCCGAAGCAACCGGCAGATCGAATTCTTATTTTCACTTAGTTATGAGGTAAAAAAATAAAATTACAAAAAATACCGTTATGGGGCCTTCTTTGGGGCACAGTTTTGTTATCACTGCAATCAAGGAGGAGAAAAAAGTTTAAAAAACTGAAGAATTCTCGTCACCTGTAATGCTAATAAAAAAAGAAACACTAATATCACATTACTATCTAACATGAAAATAAAAGCTTTTGGTAGAGGCAGAAGATTTGAACCGCTGAGCTGGAGGAATAAACTCTAGGTTAATTCGATATGGTCCCCTTCCCTGACACACAATGTTTAATTAATCCAGCCACAAGCAACATGTAAGATGGAAAATTGAAAGTTACGATTGCATTAGGGGTGTGAGGGAAGCACATACATTAATACAGAGGGGAGTTTTAAGACAAAGGTACAGTCATCATGCTTAGGATCCATAAGTTTTAGCCACCAAAATCAATTATTACGCTTCCTTTGAGCCATCAAGTTGAGATAATTGAGATTTAGAAATATGACGTTCTTTTCATTCTACTGATTTTAACAGAAATAAAAGACAACAATAACAACCTGGCTCAAACAAGGTGATTCCCAAGACATCTTGATAAATCTCGTTTAACTCTCCTTCGGACAAGTTAATCTTTTCCGGAAATAAGATAAAAAATGGTAAAATGGTTAGCATCAATGTAATCACTCTTTTGAGGTAAAGAGTTTATAACTACAGACTTTATACAGGACTCTACTTCTGAGTCATGTGACAATCATATATTAGATACGAAATTTATCCTTTAAAAGTTACCATACCTGATCATGAGGGGAAATCCTGATTGAATCAATCTCTGTGAAATGATCAAATAAAAAAAGAAAGTTGTGCCCCATGAGTAGCATGTAGATCTAGGAACTTAAATATGCTCTGTATATTCTATTAATACGAATTTTGATAAGTTACCTAGTGCACAGCTACTTGGCACCTTTTATTCCCTCAACGACTTTTAAAATTCCCATAACTCATGAGAAATTCCATGGAAAGCATGCAAAAGCTCCTGAGATTGATATGACAAACATTAAAGCTGGCACTCTATCGAATGCAGGTAATGAATTAAGGTAGGGTAACTTTTAAGTTACATCTTGAAAGAAGTACGTCAGACATGCAAAAGTCTTCCTTTACCTGAACATTTTTCTCACAATCTACTCTTTAAAGGTAAAAACCTTTCTTCACCCGGCAAGTTAATCCAAATTAAATATCAAAGGGGCTACGCAACAGCCAAAGTTGGAAGCAAACCATGATAGACTACATACTGAATATAAAATTTACTGCTTCTCTGTCAAGAATTTTCTTAAATCCGTTTACACACAAATCGTCGGAGCCCTTCGTCGGAGCCCTTCGTCGTTAGCCTTTCGTCATTCGCTCCGACGAAGGGCTAACGCTCGAAACGTCAGCTTTTGTAATCGTTACGGTGGCCAATTTACCATTTGAACTTTGTTGATATATTCAAATTATTTCGTTACTCCCACCGACGCAGCCCCAAACAGTTTCTTTCGAAACTATCAGCCTTTATTCAAATCGTCAATCAGTTTGGAAACTTGATTCCCCCCTATAAATTTCAGAATGTACTAATGTGTTCCCTTTAGAAGAAATACTACTCTAAAATTGCATTTAAAGTTTATAGAAATGACTGTGACTTTGAAAACAGTACAGAGACAATTATTAGGTGGTGTAAAACACATTGCACATAGATGCATTTACAAATGAGCAAAAATATTTTTTCTTTACCTTCCAGGCTTGATTCTTCTGAAGTGCTACAGGTAATTTATACAGATCAACAGTTTCAATGAATTAGTAACATAAAAATGCAGTACTGGTTAAATCAATGTTCTAGACAGTTACTACCAGTACTTGAATTGGGCTGCATTTGATTGGTCATTAAAGTAGAGGTATAATGTTAAGATTGGCTTTTAAAACGTCTCAATCAATAATCTGAGGTTACAATAAATAATAGAGGCTGTCTGTGTATACATATTTGCTGCAATTGATGAAAAAAATTGATCTCTTGTATCCCATAATTATTCATGTCAAATTTGATAACATAACAGTTTGTTTTACATTAATGTTAACAATTCAATAATTATGTTCCATGGGAAAGATAATTTCTGAGGCTCCGTATCACTGATACACTGTTCAAAGGTTTGGTTATAATGCGTCAATCAGTTTGAAGCTTCAACATTCTCCCAGGCAACCCCCTGGGCATTTGAACTTTTGATTATTGCTTTGTTCAAATTCCTGCCCCTTCCGCATCACAAAAATGGTGTTTAAATGCTCCACCAAACTTTTTGGTAAAAGGCAAAATCAGCAACCCTGATGTTCTGCACATTGATCAAGATTTAAAACCTACACCTTGTGGACTTTTTCTTCTGAGTTGTAATGAACTACCGGTATTTACCTCAAACCATCTTCATATTAAAAGTTATGTACTTGTTTTCCGCAAGTAAGACTTGGCGCTTTCTCTTTAAATCCCACCTGCCAGCCAGGCAAGGTTCAAATATCCCACTCTTGGGGAAAGGACGACAGTCAAACACCCGTGGGTTGACCAAAGGGAGGATGTTAAAGCTTCAAATCTATCTGTACATAAGTTACACAATTAAGTTTGATTCCCTATTTAGAGTCGAGCAACAAAAAGAGATTTCACACACCCCACTTTGGAATTTTGCAAATAATCTTCAATTCTTGCCACAACACCACTACGTGCTTCTTCAATTTTTCCTAAGTAATTAATACACAAATCAAACACCAATTAAGAATATACACTTACATTTGTCATCATTAAGTATTAATGAACTATATCAAAGAGTAGCTTGAGTTCATTAATGTTAAGAGCAAACAGCATGATACTATTAATACCCAAAAAAGCAAACATAACAATGAAAAAGCTCCAATCTTAGTCTACATAAAAGGCACCATCCATATCGTGCTTTGATTGGTAGATATTAATTAATTTTAACTGAGGACCAAATCTGAGAGTTTAGAATGGATTTCAGTTACTATAGTAAAAATGTGGTACAAGAAGAAACCCAAGGCTTTGTGCAAGCCTGCTAAGCCATTTGGAACTTTTGTTCTCATTATCACACATCCTCGGAGACCCAGGGGCTGAGTCGATTTCAAGTTAGGGCGTGAAGAGCCCCTGGGGACACTGTCTTACAAGACTAGTTCCAAACGGTCGCAGTCGTTCTGCCATCTGATTGGTGCCTGAAAATCTTTGTGTTTTTCTGCCCAATCAGAGTGAAGTGTGCTTTAGAGTCCTTTCGTGTGTTTTAACACGGAAATACACCAGTAGCTCGGTTGCTCGCTATGTTTGTTTGGACCTTGCGACGGAGATTTACTTGAGGTGAAAAGTCTCAGTCTCAGCACACAATGTAAGAGAAATCGATCAAATTGTCGGCGAAAATCTTACCGGAAATTATACTGAATACTTTCGCAGGTATCACTTGAGAACGTGTTTTAAAGTTTGCGAAGTTTGTATACAATACGATGGTTGCAGTCATTGATATGTCGCTTTAAACGTTAAACGAGATTTAAGCTTAAATCTTTCTAGATTTTTTGCATAATTTGCTGTGACTGAAACTTTGCCAATCCCGTGAAGTTATTTCGTCACACGGGCCACGCAGGTATGTCGGCCAACTGGTACTTGCGCAACTTTCTGTGCGTCCCAAAATCTAATCTTATCTTCGCTTGAAAAAGAAGAAAAGCTAAGCGTGGAAACTTTTGCTTATTAGATGTGGGTAGATGACCCTGTACCACTAAGCTGACATTTGCAATAAAGCAAACCCGCCCTTTCCATCCAATATTTCTTCGTCTTTGGTTTTGTTTTTCCCATGGAAAACAGCATCGGATCGATTCCCAATGATCAAAGGTATTTAACTTGGTCTTCAACAATCGACAGAACAGGTGAAATGACAATGACCAAGGGGCAAGAAGAGAATCCGTGGCCTTCCTAGCTCAAGAATTCAACACTCTAGGCAGCAGTTGAAAGATTACACTCTTTCCAAACCCCTTCGGTAACTAGCCGAAAACATCTCTCCTTCGCACGGTGTTCTCATTAATAAGTTTTTGTTCAGATTTTAATTAGCTAACTGGAAACACAGCTAAGCTTTCTCTTAGCACTTGCTGGAGGTCGTCCACGAACTTAACGTTCTCTGCAACCTTGGCCGTATTGTGACCGACTTTACTACTAAGATTAGATTCTGGCGCGCACAGAAAGCAGAAAGCTACGTAGACGAAAGCGCCAGTTGCTCGACATACCTGCGTGGCCCGTGCGACGAAATAACTTCACGGGATTGGCAAAGTTTCAGTCACAGCAAATTATGCAAAAAATCTAGAAAGATTTAAGCTTAAATCTCGTTTAACGTTTAAAGCGACATATCAATGACTGCAACCATCGTGTTGTATACAAACCTTGCAGACTTTAAAACACGTTCTCTAGTGATACCTGCGAAAGTATTCAGTATAATTTCCGGTAAGATTTTCGCCGACAATCTGATCGATTTCTCTTACATTGTGTGCTACGGCTGAAACTTTTCACTTCAAGCAAATCTCCGTCGCACGGTCCAAACAAACAGCGAGTAACTGAGCTATTAGTATATATTCGTGTTAAAACACACGAAAGGACTCTAAAGCACACTTCACTCTGATTGGGCAGAAAAACACAAAGATTTTCTGGCACCAATCAGATGGCAGAACGACTGCGACCGTTTGGAACTAGTCTTGTAAGACAATGTCCCCAGGGGCTCTTCATGCCCTAACTTGAAATCGACCCACAGCCCCTGGGTCTCCGAGGATGATTATCACTGTGATTTGTTTGTGAAGATGGTGCTGAATGGATCTGGAATCAATCTTTAATTGCTCAATTGTCACTTATCCATTTTCATACATGTAGGTCAAAGAGCAATTCCTTGCCCAACCCCTCAAATCATGAAAACTGACATCATGACATTTCTGATGTCCCAGGTGACATATGCTGTGTGTGTGGGCATCTGTGATTGAATGGCAAGCTAGCATTCAAATTAGATTGATACCACTTCTTCAACATCAGCCATAAAATATACAATACCTTTTGAATGCTTCGTCTTGTCATCAACATCAGATGCATCCCCTGCAGCAGTTTCATATGCAGAGTCCTGTAAGTATAGAGAGAGAACAAAGATAAACTACTCTACAAGCACAAAAGAATAAATTTACATCATGACTACCCATCCAAAACAAGAGCACGAAATCATGGCCAGATGGACATATAAACTAGGCAAGGGCCTTATAACAAGAACTGGATGAAGAGGCATTAGCTAGGGCCTGCTTCAATTAATCACACTTAACCCAGCATTCAATTTGCTACTTTTTAATGTGGATATGAAGAAGTAGTAAATTCCTGCAAAGAAAAACATCCACAAAAAATATACTAACAAATTAGATGGAGAAAATGCAAAGATACAACAAGACCAAATCCTAACCATGCAAATGCTGAGGGAGATAAATAAAACATGAAACTCACAAGGAAGAGGTTTCATTTAGCTAGAAGCAGAAATAAAACACACACTATCCAGACTAGAAGAGGTGGAACAAGATTTATAGAGGGTGACATATTGACAGAGAGCACAAGAATGATGGTGGATAAATGATGTATGGAAAAAAAATAATAATTAGCATAAATTATTTAGTGTAAAAAGTTTAAGAATTACATAAACGTGAAAAGAAATATATTATAAATTCACCACAACATCATATAAGAGCCTAACAGGACAGAGAAGTAAACAGCCTAACTAGAACCAGAAAAAAGACCCTAAAAAGAGTTTTTATCAGCCTTGAAGGAAAAAACCTTTTTTTTTTTTTTGAAACAAGAAAAATCTTACAGAACTCCTGCCTATTCTTGTTGATAATTAAATAAAAGATTCCAGAAAAATTCACTTTAAATTTATGGAAAATTTACATGCATGCATAATGCTGCATGCTGCATCATACTCAGAGTAGTTAGAATATATCTATTATCAGTGACTTCCAATTTTTATGTCCATGCTGAATCTTCAGGTCCATGCAAGTACTGCTTGATCAATTCATATATCCATGCAATTCTGTTAACGTAATGTTCTCCCCAACATTTTTTCTGGAAACTGTGAACACCCAGAGCTCTCCCTGTAACACCAATTTTAAATGTACTGTCTTATTGTAGTTTTTCAAAAGGCCTTTAAAACTAAATCCTTATCCAGGAACAAACCGCCCCCTAGATTTCTTAAATGCAAAAAAAACTCCCACTAACTGGTCCAATTGTCAAGAAAACAAACCAAAAGCTGATGTTGGGTGATTTTTGTCATTCAAGTGAAAGCAAGATTTGAGTGATAATATTTGTTGACAATTAAGATCGAGGTCTCTTATTGAGCTCTGAAATCAGGTGCATTGGCAAATTAGTTGCGTCAACATATATAGATGGGTAAAGATATTCAGCATTGTCTGGCCCTTAATTGTCCTGCTCTTGATAGCCTTGTCTGGCCAGTCATAGCTAGCCCAGACAAGAGCGTTTATTTAACATCAGATTCTGTATGGCTCATTATTCAGCTGGGAGCTGGACAACTGTTTTGTCAAGCCCTTGTCATGTCGATGTCTGACTCTATAACAAAAATCAGGCCATGTTAAGGCTCTGTCAGGCTCCAAAATTTTTGCATGAGTAGATGTAGAATTAATGCTACCAAAAAATTACATAAACTTTAATCTGCTGTTACATACTTATACTTTAAATCAGGACGTCAAACATTTTCCTAAAAGTATGGTGCAGAACTAGCTAAGAGAACTTAATGCACTTTGATCCCCTAACCAATTTAGGAGTTAATTGACTGTATTGATTAGTCTTAGGGAGCCAGTTGCTGGGTGACCATGCATGCATTAATTACTAACTGAAATGTATCTATATAGCTATGTAATCTATATTTTTGTGCCAAAGGGAGCAAGTGAAAAGTTCTATTTTCATCTTATAAATTGCTTTTGAATTGGAATTAATCATGCAGTTTTTGCAACTGTTCAAAAACCAATCCAGTTTTAGCATGCTGAGTGTGCGATCCTTTGTTGTGCTTGATTTCAGTATTTACACGTGTGCGCCAACTTGTTTTACTCTCTCTGGTTATCCTTGTCATGGCTGCTTGTAAGTTGCTTGTGAGTTCACAATGTTCTAATTCAACGAGTTGAAGTTTGAGAACGTGAGCCAATTCTTTATACTTGATACTTTATTTTTCAATTGGCAGGGATTAAGAGTGAAATATACTTATCAACCCTGAAACTCCCAAGAGTGACCGAGAGAGAATTTCTCCTTACAATATCAATACCAATTCAAGCAGACAAGTGATGAGGATAAACAAAATAAATTAATCAGGGGATTATTCATTGATCCAACACTAAACTCTTGAAACTAACACCACAAGAATTGTATATGTGTCAGACAGTAAGGAGAATTACTCATGAGATATTGGGAGTGAAAGAGAATCACTCTGTCATCATACCAGCTAAGTTTTCCTTCTTCAGAGATAACATCAAAAAAATGAATTAAACCAAAGTTTTTGATTGAAACAAAATTTTACATTTTGCAAAAGTACATAAGGCATGAGCTCAGAGTAAACTTGGATAATGTTGCAAAGTCTGAGATATCTTATGTTAAATGGCAGAAGAGAATTTATAGGCATAGAACTTTATGACCAGAAATTACACTGTAATAAGATCCTTCTACCACTCCTTTTAAAGAAAAAGTTTAATATGTTCTCCCAAAAGGCTAAAAGCAAGTATTCTTGCAAGTTACTCACTGACATTTTCTTTCTGCCATTAGTTAATCTGCCTATACGTTCTTTATTTTCGTGCTTATTTCCGCTATTATTTGTATTTTTAGCTTGTAACTAGTTTTTGTCTGTGTGTTTCTTGTTGTTGTATGTGTTACTTTAAGAACTCTTAAGTACCTGACACCGTTATAGTCATTACAGTATTTAAAATCCTAAGGATGGCTGCTCAATTCTATTAGCCTAGTGGTTATTTTGGGCAACCATGCACTTTATTTTATTTGCTTTATTACTTTTTTGTAATGTAAATAATTTAATTTCATTCAGGGTGCTGATAAAGTTATTGTTGTCGTTGTTGTTGTCCCATCAATTTTATACTCATATGATAATTTTATTCTTGAGACATGACTACAAATTCATTGTGTAATAAAGTACGTATACTAGATGAGGCATTTTGAGCCACCATCTACTGCAAGTATTGTTTTTCACTTAAAGGACTTAGGTTTTTAAAAAGATTACTCACAAGACAAGCTTGTTTTTTCAGAAATGGCACTCGAATTCATGTATTAAATACCTGCTCTAATACACTTAAAAATAATTAACAACACTAGAAATCATTGTCAAGAGTACCTCAGTAATCACTTGGGGTTCCTTAGAGTGATCTTCTCCAGTACTTTGTTTCAGACCTATATGTTACATGTTACATGTTACAAACAAGAAAAAGTCCATCAAAGAATCTGTAAAGTCATATTTTCCTGAACTCAATAGCTTTGAAACACTGATAATAAAAAGCTGTTGAATTAATTATTATGAGCAGTAAATTTTTTACATGATTGTACCAATTAATGTGGTTAATTGATTCAGTGGAGGTGAAAACAGAAAATCATTTTGTTTCTCATGAGACTAAATATAATTTAGGCATGGCTAACCCTTTGACTCCCATGTGTGACTAAGACAGAGTCTCTCCCAATAATTAATATCAATACAATACCAAGTAGACAAGAGACAAGAATAAAGAAACTTATTACATCACTCACAATGCCCATGGGCAAGATGAAATGAATCCTGTGTTCTGATTGACTACCCAAGTGGGCAAGATGGGCCTATCTTGCCCACTTGGGATTGCCCACATTGATCACATGCATGGAAAAATTGAATTTATTTATAAGTTGGTAATTGTAGGACAATTTCAGTGATGGAAACTCGATAGTCAGTTCGACACACTACAAGCAAAGTTGGCTTTCTTTCCTGGCTCCCGAAGTTAACAAGTAACTCTTAATTCTTAATATAATGAAATCTTTTTGCAATATATCAAATAAACACTAGCGAGAAAAATACACAACGTTTCGATGACTCCATGTCATCATTCTCATGTGAGAAGAGAATAAAAATGAATAGTTAATTTATGCCGTACGAAGGTGGCAAACGTAAAAAGTTTAAAATATTTAAAATATTTAAATAAATAATAGCGCGTGTTGAGTTCATAAATGTAAACTATTAAATAAATAGTTTCGCGCGTATGGAATCCGATTGTTTGTTCAAAGAGGGCTTCATCTTTTTTATGAAAAGCATTTCATGAACTAAACAGTCCAGTTTCCCGGTGAACAATCGGATTCCATACGCACGAAACTATTTATTTAATAGTTTACATTTATGAACTCAACACGCGCAATTATTTATTTAAATATTTTAAATATTTTAAACTTTTTACGTTTGCCACCTTCGTACGGCATAAATTAACTATTCATTTTTATTCTCTTCTCACTTGAGAATGATGACATGGAGTCATCGAAACGTTGTGTATTTTTTCGCTAGTGTTTATTCTTAAATGTCTCACAAAATCTAATGTCATTCGAATATATCAAATCTTTTATTAACCAAGCTTGTTCAGTCAAGATGGCTGGGTATAGAGGTTTTGCACAGCAGCCATGTTGGATGGCAGGAATGATGAAAATATTTGCATAAGAAAGAATTTTTTCCCATGGGTAAAATAATCTATTGTTCCTGCCATCCAAAATGGCTGCTGTGTAAAACCTCTATAGGCCTTGCTCTTATTCTGCATCTTTTATTTTTTTTGCACAAAATGCAAAAAAAAAAGAGAACTCAGCCAATATCCAGCCATCTTGATTTCTTTGCCTCATGATGATATCTTGTATCAATTAGGGGATTAAAAGTTGATCCAATACCAAATTCTTTAACTAACATAGTAAGAATTGTGTGCAGACAGTAAGGAGAATTACTAATTACATCTTGGTAGTGAAAGGCTTACAACCAAGTCATGCAGAGCTTAACAATTTTTGGGAATTGCCATTTAATGTACTTTTGCTCAATTTGCCTGGTTACTTTGCTTGCTTTTTTTTCCTTTCCTTCCTCAGCCCCCCTCCCCCTCAAACTTTTAGGTAAATACTCAATGAACTCACCAATTTGTTGGTTTTGTGTTTTTTGAAAGGTGCCTGAATTGCAAAGGAGGCCTGCGGTTGAGTTGTCTCCGTGATATCCTAGTTGCGCCTGAGGAGATTGCTGCTCTCCTTCTTTGCTACCTTCATGGCAAGTACCCTCTCGTACTATCAATAATTAAGAGTATTTTAATGAAAAATATAAACATTCATTATTAGCTTTATATTGCAAAAGATTTTTTTTGTCTTATCACAAGCCTATGACAAAGAAAAAATTCTGAGTCCCCTCGATCAAACCTCAGAACCTCAGATTCTGCACTCCAGTGCTCCAGATCTACTAATGAGCCTAAGAGGCTCTATGGAAAGTAAGGCCCATTATGAAGTTTATAATTTCACAATTAAGACACGTGTCCTACATACTGCTAGGATTGACAATGTCAATAGCTTAATTCATGTTTTGTAATTAGAGAACTTCCTTTTAAAGCTTTATAAATCTATGATATTTCTTGATTTTTTTCCAGAATTTCTGGTAGAAATCTTGTGTTCCTTGTATGTGCTAACTTGCATTTCTTGCACAACTGTCATGAATTTAAAGTAACAGAGCATTTCAAAGATCAATTTTCATATTGTTTACCTGGCTCCTTCACACTTGCCCCTGTACTTGACACTACCTCTGGTACAAGTGAAGAGCTGGGATCATGTTGTCTTTTCAAACCTCTAAGCTTCTCTGAATAATAAGATGGAGGTGAACCTACAAACCAAAAAGAAAATGCTTTCAACAAGAATCTATATATTCCGTGTTAACTGACCTTTCATCTTCAAGATTTTTAAACTTATCCTCAATTATCATAAAGGCCAATATCACTGACTACAGGATTAGACTTATCATTAATGATTCCACTACTTGTTCATCCATTTTCTTGTGTTTTGGCTACTAATTGTCTTTTAATTACATCCTTTGTATATGATAGTGGCACGTTATCTGAGAATGGCATATATTACAGTCAAAATAGATCTTGGAATTCCTAGGAATTCCTAGGAATTACTGGGAATAAGAGGTGTGAATTTCCACGGTAAATTCGGACCAGGAATTCCTAGGAATTCCAAGGAATTCCCAAAAAAAACCTAGAAATTCCCAAAAATTATATGTTTATTGCCAACAGGACTTGGAATTCCTAGGAATTCTTAGTAATTCCAACTCAGAGCACAAATGACTTCCCTGAAATACTGTGAATCTAAAAACTTGCTGGAAATTCCAAGGAATTTTTAGGAATTTCTAGGAATGTTTAAGAATTATCGGAAATTTTAGGAAAACTTCAAGGCAACTAATATCAAATAAATACATGCATGCATTAACTCCCAACTAAAAATTCAAGTGGTCAATGAAATTTATTAACATGCTTAAATCAGGTTTACGTGTTAATTGTTTGCTATTGTATATTAACAACAACATGTATGAAAATATTGAAGGGCCGCAGCCAGGATGAAAAATTTAAATTTCAACTATCAACATGTGGTAATATTAGGATGAAATTTCTTTTTCTTTTCTTGAAAACTTCGTAATAATTATCCTCAATTACAGCTATTCATTTAAAATAGTCCTAGTAAATCATTTAATTTGGTTGGACACAAATTGTGAATAAAATCTGTTGATTCTTTTTCATGAAATGCAATAACTTGGGTTATGTTTATTGCAATAAATACTATCAGTCAAAAAATAGTCTTGAAAGGAATCATTTCATTTGGGATGATGATACAAATGATATTTTATCCTTTCCTCTCTGAGTCAGGCTTTGACTTAATGTGGTTGTAACTTCTTTGGATAAAACTCGTGTGTGTTAAAATTCAAATGTAAGCTGTACAGCAGCATCTTCATGTTATGTTGTTTGTTTTTGTTGATTCTGCAAGTTGAAATTTAGAGATTTCTCAATTTTGACTGAACACTCTTGGGAGTGAAGGGCTTATGAATTACAGTTATATAATTGACTTTTTAATTGTTGTAACTCTTTCTAACTGTTGTAACTGTTTTTAATTGTTGTAACTGTAATAATAACTAACTAACAAATAATAAATAACTGTAATAATAAATTGCAATAAAGTTATCCCAAACTGCAGACTAAGCAGCTGTTTGTCTTTTTCTGCTGGGCTCGCAGCTTGCCAAATGCGACTAAACTAATCCTGAAACCTTTAGCTTACTGATAGATTTATTTCATTGTAAAGCGTAAGCCTAAGAAACTGTGGCATGCAAGTGACCAATTCGATTCTCAGTTTTGATCACACACCAAATATGCCAATTTGTACTCACCCCAAACTCTCAGAATCATAGCTTTATAAAGGGCCGCTTGACCCTTGTACCGGCCAGTCGATAACTGTTTTCTCTTCTTTTAACTTCACGGCACCAACAACTTGCTTTTCATTTACAACACTCACGCTATTCTCGTTTTCCCACCACACAACAGTATTAAGCAAAACAGTTGAGAAAAGAAATACCTTAACCCACAAGCAATCAATGGATGAAAAGTACATTCAAAGATGAGTGCCCAATGGAGTTTTCTTTGCCTCTGATCACAGGCATTATCATGTGGATATTTTGGGAATTGTCACTGGCTTGTAAAGAGAATCCGCTGGCTTACCTGATTGCAGTCTTAAGAGTACGCGCAAGGTGGTAAAGCGTTTATGTTAGGTCCATATCAAGGGTAGATGGGGGTCAACATTGATGGATATTAGTTATCGGGACGTGATATGGACCTAACACGAACGCTTCACCCGTCACCCACAAGGTTCGGCTGATAGATGGTGTCGACGATGGTATAACCTTGGATCCATGTTTTGAAGAGATTGATGATATAAATGATGATGTTAACTCACTCTTCGTAGAAATAATCGAGAAGAATCAAACAAACTACAAATGCACGATTTTTGGCCGAAAGCTGTCTAGGAAACAGACTCGAAACCCTGACTTAAGTTGTGTTCACGGCAAAAATGAGAAACAACACATTAGGCAATCACAACTTTGAGTGTGATTACAAATGTGTTTTACCCTTATTATTATAACAGATGGATACTACATTAGAAAGTGTAAGAGCTGCTTAGATGATCACAGTGTACCAGTACCCAAATCAAAGAAGTTGGACAGTAACAATCGTGCAGCAACACATTCCAACACAGCCATCTCGATTCGTTAGTCTTTCGCTTCCACTGAGCTAGCAGCAGTGCCAACAGAGTCAAGTGCGTCTCATAACAAAGAAACATTTGTACAAGAGAAGGAAGTGATTATAGTACGTTATAATTCTTGCCCACAAATGAATGTGCACATTCCAAAGCATTGTCCTTATGATTATATTTATGTTTTATAATTTTGGCACATCTGTGGACATGAGACATTTTGCATCACAATAAAAACTTTTATGATTGTTTAATTCAAAGAGGCCTTTGAGGTTGGAAAGTAAATCTGTGATGTGAGTACATTGGATTTAAATTGACTATTTGCACTCGATAACTGACTGCTGCTTTATGAAAAAATGCATATAAATGTTAAGATTTACTAATACTTTAATTAAATAATAAATTTCAAGATAAACTTGTACAGGTATATACATTTCTTGGTATATTTTGTTTAGCATATCTTTAATTGAACAAAGTTTTAAGCCTCTAAAATTACTCCTTGTCTTAAAACCTTCACATTCAAAGTATTGAGAATTTCTTAGAATTATTTGGATTTCAGGGTTATGTAATTTGCCTCAAATTCAATTCCCAGAAATTCCTAAGAATTCCACCCTTCTTAACTTAAAGATAGTTTGTATAGCTGAGAATTCCTAGGAATTCCTAAGAATTCCAAGTCCTCACAAAACTGGAATCTTCCTTTCCCAGAAATTCCCAGTAATTCCAAGCTTTTCAAATCAGAACTTGTTTGCAGAGTAGGTAATGTTTGAGAATTCCTAGGAATTCCAAGTCCTCACAAAACTGGAACCTTCCTTTCCCAGAAATTCCCAGTAATTCCAAGCTTTTCAAATCAGAGCTTATTTGCATAGTTGAGAATTATTGAGAATTCCTAGGAATTCCCAGAAAACTGGGAAATTATTCAGTTCACAAGGGTGATTATTCAGACTTCAATTATCCAGAGTTTTGATTATCTGGACTCACGCACTTCTCTCACTTGTAATTAAGATTTTTTCTTCATTCTGCATCAAATTTCCTTCCTTTTTGAGTGGACGGCACAGAGATCCTTAGAAAAAAAATGTCTTCATAAAAGGCAATGGCATTGAATTTAAACTCAACATGGGAGCTGATGTCTCAGTTGTTCCCAACTTCATCATTCCTAAGCTGACTGCTACACTCCACAATCCTAAGAGGACCTAGCTTGCACAGGGTCTAATGAGTCCAAGCTTAAAGTTGTTAGAGTAATCTGTGCCATCTTAAAAGCCAATCACTTGGAATGAAAGCCAGAGATCTTTGTTGTGAGGAATTTGAAAACTGCACTACTTGGTGGGCCCACTGTTTAAGCTCTGAACCCATTGAAATTTGTAAACACTGTAGAAGAGTCACACAAAGAGTATGTGCAAGCCAGACAACCTAAACTTTTCAAAGGATTAAGAAAACTTGATGATAAATACCACAATCAACTTAACCTGGCTCTGAACCTGATGAAATTTGTTTAGGCAATCTTTATTGCTGCTTGCACTCCATTAGCAACCATTAATGTAAGTTTTGCAGCAATGGGCTTAAGCTTCATTTAAGTTGAAAATTGAGAGTTGAAATCATAATTGCTGTTCAGCAGAATTTACAAAATTGTAAGATTTGTCACAGGTAACTGTTAGATAGGTTACCCAATAGTGAAATGTGTTTAGTTGATAATCTTCTGAGACTTTACAGGATGCTTCTGTGTTTCTATAGGCAGTTGGCATTTCAAGTTTTACAGAGCTTTAACATATTACCTTGTCATGCTGTCACCAAAGGAATTCAACTGTTGGCAAAACTTTGGGAGCAAAAAATCTACTTTCTTTTCACTCCAATGGCCAAGTTCTTTAAACAAATTAATCGAATAATTTTGTAAATGAACTTACCCAAATGCATTAAGATTTATTTTGATAAAGACTCCCAAGAAACTAACCTAAAAACCATTTGGGGGAATTGACCATTGTTCATAATGGATCTCCCGCAATGGGCTCACAGTAAAATTTATATCGGTAGATTTTGATCAGCAAACTTGACAGATAAATTGAAAAGCATACAACCAACAGGAATATTGAAAAATCCCTCAGAAGGTTTGAAGACCTGAATCCTTCAGGATTGAAATCTTGTACAAGTTTTATTTGTGCAGTCAGATTTGATATGCATTTAATTTTCTTAAAAAAAAAACATTAGGTTTAAGATTAGATCAAGCTAAAATGAAACAGTTTTTGCCAAATAGTGCATTTCATAACCTTTCCCTTGATATGTTGTTTAATTATAGCAGTCGTGCTTCAAATGGTGCATTAAATTTTTTTGCAAAGAAAATGCACCTGTGAATTAATTCAGAGGTCTACTGTAATTCCTTAAGTGCATAATACTCTGGGATATTTTTCCTGTTTAATTTATAATTGCCCTTATCTGGTACAACAGTGCATCAGTGGAATAATTATTATAATCATCTTGTAGTCTAGATACACATGTACATTCATGATCTTACCCATTTGTTCATGCATGGGTGTCTGCAGTTGTTGTTTAAGACTGTCAACTGTTTGAGCCTCTGGTCTTTCAAAGACTAATTCAGGAGTTTCCTATACAGTCAGAGTAAAAACATATAGCTTAATTTCATTGAAATCTTGGTTAAAAGAGATAAACAAACAAATCTATGCAATTAATACCTATAAATTTTATGACTTTCATTGGGCCTCAAAATTTTACCTCTCCTTGGAACTAGTAACTTTAAAATTTGAAAACATGCACATCGATCCAGTCACTCTCAGCCTTTTAACGAAATTCCACAATACCTCCCAACACAGCCTAGTAAGCATGTTTTCTGGAATCACCAACCACTAATCTTTGTGATCACAAAAATGTCTGATTTATAGTTTTCACAATAAAATAGGGAAGAGCTAGATTTCTGCACCATAAGATTGACTGGGCAGAACTTTTCAGGAACGAGCTCCTCAAGCAAGGGGAGTACCAATTAATATCCCTTGTTGCTTAATGCTTATGTCCCTGACTCAAGAGCAGACTTTTAAGGCTAATTCTAAAGTACCATTAAAAGAATAAAGGCTGATAGTTTCGAAAGAAACTGTTTGGGGCTGCATCGGTGGGAGTAACGAAATAATTTGGATATATCAACAAAGTTGAAATGGTAAATTGGCCACCGTAATGATTACAAAAGTAATCATTACGGTGGCCAATTTACCATTTCAACTTTGTTGATATATCCAAATTATACCATTAAAAGAAATACTTAAGATTTCTATCATTTAAAACATCTCTTTGAATCACCTAAAAAATCAAAATATGCAGAGTTGAAATGTGGAGCAGAGCATTATTTTTAATATACAAACCTCAAAATATACATAAAGGGCAGAATTCCCCCTTATACGCCTGTTAATCTTGGTTCCATCCCATACTGTTGGAGGGTTGTCATGGAACTCCATTCTTGTTCTATTCTCCACAAGTGTTCCACAGTAAAATCTAAAAATTTGCGGTTACAATGAAGATATATCCATAAGAAGAGAACTTAAAACATAGAAAAAAACCATCAATCATTGAATAGTAGGTTTAAGGTCGAAGGAATGGTAGACAATCAGTGTAAGCTGCTGTTGATACTGAACGGTGGGACTGTAAGCATACCTTTAATCAACAGGGACTGCACAGACCCCCTCTCCTTGTGTTTTTGAGGTGTAGATTTATAATTAAGGGGATCCCCTTAAATTTACACCTCAAAAAAACACAATGAGTTTTGCACAGTATGGATTTTGGAACCTATGATAATTATAGCCAATCATTAAAAAAGACATTAGGCAGCTAGCTGACCTCTTCTTTGTGATATTCTAGTGACACTCTTAAAGCTAACTAAGACAATTTTCATTTGCTCTGATGAAAGGCTAATACTTAAAAGGTCAGCTTCAGAAACTCTTCACAGTATCATCCAATTTACATTATTAACTCTGATCCTTTGATTATATAAAATTATATTTGGACAATTTTAGTTGCCATGGATATTTGAAGAAAATATATGTGACTTAATTTGGTGTTCTGCCTTTGGCAGTCATACAAGTAATTTCTATACCACTTAGTTTTTATGGTCTAAAATCAAAGTGAGGAAAGTTTTACAAAATTTCAATCATATGCCTTGTTAATAGTTTTCTTCTTAGAGAGATTGTCTGATCTTTCTCCTAGCATAAGTATTAAGAGTTGAGATTACCGCAGGTGAATCTCCAGATACAAATGCCAGCCATTCTGCTTAATCTAATCAAAAGCCATGTGTTTTGTCCAGTCACTCGTGTAATATTGCCCTCCCTTTTTAATGCCTACTGTCTCATATGGGGACATGCAAAGCCATAAAGTTATCCTGTTGAGTGTCAGTGAGTGAGTGTAAGAGTAAAATACAAACAATTACTTCTTAGCCCAAAGTGTTCCCAGTTTTGTCCCATACTCCTTGCTCTAGGCCTTTTTTTGATTTGCAATATCTTTGATTTCTTTGAATTGCTTTTAATATTACTCTGAATTAGCACATGATTGCACTGTTTCCCACAACTACATTTAAGAGCTTTACCTTGTAGAAATGTCTTACAAGGTGTGATTGATACATACATGTACATCATAAAAACTTGGAGGAAAATATTTTTTCTTTGAAGAGAGAGCTACACTTCATTGTTTAACTCAGCAAATTAAATTTATTATAATGCTACTGACCTACTGGAGACTCTATGGTGAGCAAGGGTCAATTTGTGGGCCTCGACTGGAGCCGCATCGCGCGGCTACACAGCCAAGTATTGGTAAGCACCTGTGAAACTCACTAACAGCATCACGCTGTCACATTAAGGCATATCAAGATGCGGCCAACCAACCTCCAAAGTGAGCATGTAAAGATGAAACAATTTTTAATGTAATAGAAAAATCCGAGCCCCAGATGGGACTTGAACCCACGACCCTCCGTGATCTAGTCGGATGCTCTAACCACTGACCTACTGGAGACTCTATGGTGAGCAAGGGTCAATTTGTGGGCCTCGACTGGAGCCGCATCGTGCGGCTACACAGCCAAGTATTGGTAAGCACCTGTGAAACTCACTAACAGCATCACGCTGTCACACCTGTTTCACAGGTGCTTACCAATACTTGGCTGTGTAGCCGCGCGATGCGGCTCCAGTCGAGGCCCACAAATTGACCCTTGCTCACCATAGAGTCTCCAGTAGGTCAGTGGTTAGAGCATCCGACTAGATCACGGAGGGTCGTGGGTTCAAGTCCCATCTGGGGCTCGGATTTTTCTATTACATTAAAAATTGTTTCATCTTTACATGCTCACTAACTGATTAAAACAGGAAATAAATTAATTATAAATTATTAATTGTTTGATTAATTAATTAATTAAGGAATTAATTCATTTTTGGGCCATCAACTTGGAGGGCTGGGCACCCTAGCTAGAATGGTTGGGAGCCCAAAGGGCTCCCTGAAAATTTGCTTAGAGCACAGCCTTGATAATATACTTTCCAAGTATAGCATTTCTACCAAAGCCACTGGATTTCTGTCTTCTTTTAATGTCATTATCTGCTGTAGTGCTACATTACCAATATAACAATTGCTAGGCAATTTCATTCTAATGCTTTAACTCCTATGAGTGACCAAGACAGAATATTTCCAACTGATATTTAACAATTATTCCACGAGCGCGCGTTGGATATGAGATGATAGATAGCTAATGAGGCGCATAGCACCGAGTTGGCTATAATCATCTCATATCCAACAAGCGCGAGTGGAATAATTTTTTTTATTAAAAACTTCCCCAAGAAATTATTATTTTGTAAGCAAAAACCGGATTTTTTAGCTCCCTTTTGATTTTAAGCTGACACGTACGCTTGCCATATTTGTAGATTATGGTATATTGGCTCATATACCATAATGGCTAAGCCAATAAAAAGTCTTGAATTGCATTATCCAATGATCCAGTTTTTAATAACATCAAATTATACAATACCCAGCAGACAAATGAAGAGAATAAAGAATAAATATCAATAAGGGGATTATTAGTTCATACAATACCAAATTCTCCAAAGCAACATCACATCAATCGTATGGCAGATAGTAAGGAGAATTTATTCATGGGATCTTGAGATTGGAAGAGTTAATATTGGTTAATTTAAATGACAATAAAAACTGGAGGAAGAGCATTCAAATTTTGTATTAAAATGTTCGCCTGCTATTTTCAAATGGATTTCCCAGCCTTATATTTGATAGGTTCAAAATAACCAAGGAGAATATGCCAACAAATCCATCCCTCCCTCCCTTCCCACTTGAATTTTTGCTGTACGGGTCCTTAATATTTCCCTAACTCTTAGGATTGACCATTAGACAGAATTTCTCCCGACAATATCATGATCAATAAAATATCAACCAGACATGTGATAAGAGTAAGAAAAAATGACAGTCCATGACAATTTACCTTCCATCTTTTTTCAAAACCAGGAATTGGCGACGGAGCTCTTCCTCCACATCCTTTCCTGTCATAGTCTTAGGAAACTTAATCTTCGTTTTAAATTGCCCTCGTTCGGGCTTCTTCAGTTGAGCCATCTCTATGGTGTTCGGCATATAGACTTTACCGTCTTTTTTGCGCACATCATGGCTCGTCAACACCAAAACATTTTTCAAGTTTGATTCTCTCTTGCGTGTTGTTGAGCCAAGGTTATCCCTCTTTTGCCTCTTAGGATCTGGCTCATCACTACTTGACATATCTTCTTCGCTTCGAGAGCGCTCCATCTTAGGGCTGCAATTAAAATCAAAAATTTCACAAACCAACATGATTTCAATTTCTTGACAAGCCATGAAGAAGGCTAACTGTATTTTGCGAAACGAAACGAAACGAGTAAACCCGTACTGTATTTTGCGAAACCAACTCTTTGAAGACTCTGGCGATATATAACTTATTTCTTCCGATTCTTAAATACTATTCGTAGATACAACTGGATGCAGTGATGATTTGTAAATAAAGAGTTTGAGCCAAAAGGTCAGAAGTGCACCGTTTCATTAGAGTATTCAAAGAGCTCGTTTTGCAAATTACAGATTTACATATCTGTAATTTGCGAAATGGCACACTTCTGACCTTTTGGCTCAAACTCTATATTTACAACTCATCACTGCATCGAGTTGTATCTACGAAAAGTGTTATAGAATCTGAAGAAACAAGTTACATATCATTAGAGTCTTCAAAGAGCTCGTTTCGCAAATTACAGATTTACATATCTGTAATTTGCGAAACGGCGCACTTCTGAACTTTTGGCTCAAACTCTATATTTACAAATCATCACTGCATCGAGTTGTATCTACGAAAAGTGTTATAGAATCGGAAGAAATAAGTTACATATTATTAGAGTATTCAAAGGGCTCGTTTCGCAAATTACAGATTTACATATCTGTAATTTGCGAAACGGCGCACTTCTGACCTTTTGGCTCAAACTCTTTATTTACAAATCATCACTGCATCCAGTTGTATCTACGAATAGTATTTAAGAATCGGAAGAAATAAGTTATATATCGCTAGAGTCTTCGAAGAGCTGGTTTCGCAAAATACAGTACGGGTTTACTCGTTTCGTTTCGTTTCGTTTCGCAAAATACAGTAAGCCATTAAGAAGTCCTAATTTGTTTTCCAGTGCAGAAATCAATCCTTAGTCGCACTTCGTAAAAGACAAACTTTTAAGAAATCTTAATTTTTCAGTGTGGAGATAACATACTATCAACTTCTCAACTCCTTACAACAAATTTCTCAGTACATAGACACCACTCACAGTACAATAACAACAACTCCCTATGAAGTTGCCGATGTTGCAATTTTGGCTAACTACGCGTAACACTGAGGAGATCGATCGGTGAACACAATATTACAAAAATACCCCACGGGTTTTTAACCTAGGCAAAAACACTTGCACAGGGGAAACCCATCGACTACATCAGGGAACTGAAGAACAAGTAGTGCATTAGAGAAATACGTTGCTCTTACTTTCTTGATGATGTTCTGTTCCGTTTCATTGCTAGCGTCTGGCTCTCCATTCGATTATTGACATCAGACATTCCGATTTATCACTAAGCATGTTAGTCAAGCTTAGAGACCAAAATGGTGTTCTTTCCCATTACTTAAACATCAACAGAACCGTTGAATATAATTCCTAACATAAAAATACACACACGCACGAGGAATATACAACTGGCTATGAGGATACCCGGAGGAACAACAGCAAGTGAGTACTAAAAATATAATGCGCGCGCAGCAAAGAAGTAAGCTAAATTGAGGTCATTTTGATACAACATTCCTGACCTTATGATACAGCCACGTGGTACTGTGATTGTCCTTATAAACTCATTCTCGATAGTTAACTTTCCCCAGAAAAATAAATTTGATCATTAATAGTCGGGCAACACAGAAAGATCGCGAGCAAACCTTGAACTGCCCCAGGATTAGAGAAAGCATTTGAGAGATGGTTTCACTCGCAAAGAATTAGGGACCTCTGATACAGCCAGGTGTTCACTCGTAAGCATAAATACTTAATTATTTAGAATCTAAGCAAACAATAGTGAGGCAGTAGGTGTGGTAGGAGTGTGGGAGGTAACTCTTTGTAAGCTGGGATAGGTTCAGTTTTCTTCCCGCGCACTGAAAAAGGTGAGCGAGAAACGAAGCGAATAGACAGCGTTATAACAGGACTTTTTTCTCTGTCCCAGGAAATTATTTCTCAGTGGCTAGTTAATAGTTAGAGAATTTTATTGAGTACAACGTAAAGTTTCATATCTTTCGCACATGAGATGTATTTCAGTTTTTCTGGAAACCTTATGCTCGACTTTTTGTCATATTTTTTATTTGTGTTGTCTTTTCTTTATTTATCTGTTTTTTTTTTGTTTTTTTTTTTTTGATCATCCATAGCTAATTGTACATGCATTTGTTTTCAGCTGGATGTCTTCTTGCATCACCGTTTCCTGTATAATTTGCTTAGGTGCCGCGTTTTAGTCAACAGTGGCCATTAAAAAAGAGCAAACGCATTGATGTTTGCTTGCTGATACAGCCTTTTGACCTCTGAACAGGGTATGTATCAAAGAAAATTTACATACATGTCAATGATGTCATAAAATTTATGAAAATTAATCTAGTGAACAAAGAGTTTATTGTTTGACGCCTGATACCACAGGGCACCCAGACAAGCGATGAGTCTGGTTGTTTATTCGAAATATAAAGGAATGTATGGGAGAATATTGAAGAGTCCTATTGTCGTAAACTTATATCATGAAATGTCTGAGTTAAAGGTCAAAATAAATGTAAACCTACCTCACTTGCTGTGTGTTGTCGTTTATGTGGCTCTAAATGGCGAATTTGAGCGATTTGGTGGGTTTTGCGTCAACTGTTACGATTATTTTGACAGTTCAGTTAATAGTCGACTTCAGTTCGCTTAAATACTTATGTATTTTAAAAAATTATGTCGGTCACTTGAGTAAACTGAATGAGAGGCAATTATTAGTCGGAGCCATGAGTTTCAATAACCATAAATTCCACTCAGCTCTATCCTTTCTTGAAGGAGCTGAGCTCCTTCTCTTGCTTTCACACGTGCGCAAATCAGACCAGTAATGAATTTCGTCCGGCAGTTCCTGATCTCCGAGTCACGGTTATTGCAGCCAAATAAGGAATGAGGAGTGACGTGGTAGTCGTAATGGTTTTACGTAAATGTCATGTCTGAATGACCAATAAAGGAGGAAAAAAAACACACACACAAAAGTTTCAGGCTACGCTGACACACTGATGTAGCCAGAGCGTGAGTGACCTTTTTTTTTCATGCAAGCGGAAAGAGTCACGCAAACGCTAGCGAAAGTCACGAAAGGACTGATAACGTACAAAATCTTACAAAACAATCAGTTTATTTTGTTCATTATTATCATTAGTGTATGAAGTTCTTTGTATTACCTTGGTTTGACATGCATACTTAAGAATAGATGAGGATGGAAAAGTTGAATACGGATGGTAAGAGAGTAGGCCGGATAATCTGTGTTTTAAACCCTGGACATTTTCCAAAAATACCATCCGGTTAAGTGAGAAGCCGTTGTTTAGAAGTTTAGCCCAAGTTCATTCGCCCAAAAAGTCTTCTCAGGGGGTTCCTTCGTTTTTCAATTAAGGTCACGCGGCGCTGAACTTACTCATCAGAGCTGTGGGTTTTTTTTTTTGGAACATACAGTATAACAACATCAAACGCTAAGGAAGACATGGCAGCAGCTATGCCGGAAAATTCATTGACTCAAACGAGTCATAGACATCATACTCCATAATTACTCTACTAGGTATGCCACTAATCAAAACTTGTACAGACCATTCTCTAGAACCGATTATGGTCTAGCAAGATTTAGTGTGGTGGCATCACAGATCTGGCAAACGATACCTATTAAAATAAAGTGTCTCCCTTCCAAAAGCTTTAAAAAAGAATATAAACTCTTCTTACTTGGCAGGCAGACATCTTGAACAACTTTAACCTATCATAGAGCTCTATTTTACTATTTTAACTATTTATTTTATGTGCTGTCTCCTTAAGTGTATTTAACTTTCACCCATCCGTAACTGCTCTGTGGTAGTGGCCAACTCGAAAGCTTTGGCTACTACACACTCTTTCCACTGCTTTGTGTAAATTCATGCATAGTTAGAACCCTCTTCTTTTTTTTTTTCTGCTTTTTCTCTTTCTCGTTGTTGTAATTTTAGTAGAATAAGTGTGAATAAAAGAATGAATGAATGAATGAATGATAATACTCACTTAAAGGAAAATTCAAAATGGATCGAAACAGATCTCTTTGCAGGAACTTCATGTGTGCCATAATAAGTCTTTGCGACTGGCAAATATAATTCACAATCATTATTTGGAGATTAGGTGTTAATTTCGACGGCTTTAAGTAATGTTTCATGTTTCGATATTCATGGCAAGGGACGAAATTATTCATAGTCTTGACTCAGAATAAAAAAAAGCTACCTAAAGCAATTACACAGGTGACGATATTCCGCTACTGCTCTCCTATCTCATGAAAATTTGCCGCTGGATATTGTTCTGATCCTACTGAGAAGTGAAAGTGTTGCAATTAGATGTAGGTGTCTGAGCGCAAAAGTCCATGCATGTGTTACAGGCATTTATTGTGCACCGTGCTTTTTATTAGGTCGTGCGTGTGTGCGTGCGAACACGAAGGCAGTTAAAACATGTTATAATGATCATAAATTTTGCGTTTAAAGTTTTTTTAAAAAGGCTTCTGCATACTTACCATTAAACAAATCTTTCAAATAATTGATTCTTTGTATTTTACATTTATTTAGCTTTACAGTGAGATAGACTTTTCGAGGGTTTTGATATATACTTTTTAAAGCCACGCGCGTACGAACGATATTCCGGAATACACCGCTTAAGGTCTACAGTAACCACGCATCTGTGACTTATCAGATCGGTCGTAAAATCTAAGACCTCCAAGCAGATAAACCTTATCATGTGGTCGTTCGCGCTCGGCGGATTAGAGCTAAATTGTTGAAATTAGCCTCCAATAAAATCTCTCGCGTTTGTTGCCCAAATCTCAAGTATAAAGACAGTTATGACTGGAATTTCTAATTGCTATTAATTTGATTTAATTCATCCTTAAAAGCGCGAGAAAACTAGTATTTGAGTTATCCTTGTCCAGCCGAAGCGTGCAGAGGTCTGTCAGAGGTGTCGAGGGTTCACGACCGTTTCACTACGAAGTTCGATGAGATTAACAGGGAAGGTGATTGATCCATCGAGAGTTCTCTAATTGTCTTTTCTCAAGTCACGAATGTACATTGGCACTAATTAAACATGATAACCTTTTAGTAAAACTACAATTCCTTGATTGTACTATTACTGCAATCAACGAATCAACGAAGCTAGACTGGTGATTCCTGCTCAAACTGAGTTGGTATTGTATTCAAATGACGCTCCGGAGTGCAGCGTTAGATTGATTCACAAATCGCTGAGTTTTGTGTGTTTTATTCCCTTCATAAGGTGGAGTTGTTTATTTTATCCAGCGAAAAAACTTTACCACCAGGGGTCCAAAAATGCCAAAGACAAGCCCGAGGGTTTCAGCACTCGATCAAGTTACAAAGACGACCTGATATTTATTCCCGGATGCAGAGAAGTTTGTTCAGTTCTTTTGGCAAGTTTGATGTAAGTCAAGAGCTTTGTCCCTTTTCAAAGAGGAACTATTGACACTGATCTTACTTAACGAATCCAGGCTTGTCGCCAACAGATAGGCAGCTTTTGAAATAGCTTGGAGTTCTCGCTCCGTCTTAGCAGTTGTTTTATTGTTTTGTATTATCTTCTTGAACGCTTAGAACGCAAAGTCAATTGATTTCGTATAGAGCGCTACGAGGTTTTCCTTGCCTTCATAGAATTCCCTCTTTCCCTCTAGTGCATTCAGTGATGAATACAGGATTTTGAACACTGGTTACTTCTTTATTTTCTTCAGTAATTATCGACACCGCTCCCTCTTTCTTGTGCAGTGAGCTTTGAACGTGGGAAAGGAAGCGCGGCAAATTTGAGGAAAAGAACCTGTCTCTGCCTGATCGATGCTCTTTTACCAAGCACTATGTTATCTTTGATGATTCAAGGTATGTTTGCTACCAGCATCAATTACCGTTAGATTTCTTTAAGTTTTGATAAGGAAATACGTTTTATTCAAGAGGAAATAACGGGATGTGGCACTGTTTTATCTTGGTGTTATAATTATTCACTAGAAATATTTCCTGAGAACGTTATATTAACTCAAGCTATAAATTAAGACAAAAGTTTACAAACGTCATACATTATAATAATTTTAACTAATTTTGAATGTAAAAAATGCGAAAAGTTAACCACATTATACTTACTTTTTTATCCTTACATTATCGACTCTGCGCATGACCGAGAGACCCTATCCATGCTTGTTAACTTTCGCTGAGGGTAATGTTTTAGATTTAACACATTAACTCCCATGAGTGACCAAGACAGAATTTCTCCTAACAATATCAATACGTTATCAAGCAGAGAAGTGATGAGAAAACAGAAAATTATTAATTAGGGGATTCTAGTTAATCCAGGACCAAATTCTCCAAAGCTAAAGTCAAGAATTCCATCTTGGGATCGGAAGGGTTAACGCCTAGGATTTTCCCATAGAGAGTGAAAATATCCGTGTGCGATTGTATGCAGTGGAATATTATATTTTCTCACATCCACGTAGAAAGAAATCATTGCTTTGTAAAAAAGAATCGCAATTTTTCCTCCTTACTATCATTTGGAAAGGGAGACACAAGCAAATGTAAGACTTTTCAAGTCTGGAGCAAAAAGTTTTGTGTTAAAAATCTTTGTAAGGTGCGTTTTAAGTCTGAAGTTAAACTACAACCAACTTGAAAATTTTCACGAGTATTACACCAGGAGTGGAAGTCAATCTACACAGGAATTATTCCTAAGATCAATGAATAGGATAGCTTCCACCAGACAGTGAGTTTCAAAATAATTGTACTACCCTTCCTATGGAGGTTTTGCACAGCAGCCATGTTGGATGGCAGGAACAATAGATTATTTTACCCATGGGAAAAAAATTTCTTTCCTATGCAAAATATTTTCATTGGTCCTGCCATCCAACATGGCTGCTGTGCAAAACCTCTATGGTTAGAAAATGCTGGGCGTGCTGAGCTGTTTTCACCAATTTCCCTTCTCTGTTTTTGGAAATGAGACGCTCTTCGTCTAAAAAACTTCACTTTGAACCCGCTTTAAGAGACAAATATATTCCATTTTTATTCTTTCTTGATATCGCATACCCCCTATAAAAGAATCAGGGAAGTTTTTGATAAATTGGCCACCTCTTTTCTTCAGAAGATCGAACTGAAGTCACAGACACAATCGCGAGTTGTGCAAGACCAGTACAAGAGTCACAGGCGCATCACGATGTTTATTCAGATCTTACTAGAGTCCCAAACACGATCGCCAGTTATGCAAGACCAGTTCAAGGGTCGCAGACGCATCGCGATGTTTTGTCAGATCTTACTAGAGTCCCAAACACGGTCGCCAGTTATGCAAGACCAGTACAAGAGTCGCAGACGCATAGCGATGTTTTGTCAGATCTTACTAGAGTCCCAAACACGATCGCCAGTTATGCAAGACCAGTACAAGAGTCGCAGAGGCATCGCGATGTTTTGTCAGATCTTACTAGAGTCCCAAACACGATCGCCAGTTATGCAAGACCAGTACAAGAGTCGCAGACGCATCGCGATGTTTTGTCAGATCTTACTAGAGTCCCAAACACGATCGCCAGTTATGCAAGACCAGTACAAGAGTCGCAGACGCATCGCGATGTTTCGTCAGATCTAACTGAAATCACAAACACAATGGCCAGTCTTCCGAGACCTGTGCAGGAGTCTCAAATCCCTCATGATATTTTACAAGGCCTAACTGGCGTAACAAACACGATCATCAGTTTCGTGAGACCTGTGCGGGAGTTACGAACCCATCACGTGGTTTTGTCGGGTCTACCTGAAGTTACAACTACCATGCCCAGTCTTGCAAGACCTGTGCAAGAGTCACAAAATTATCACGATGCTACGCAAGTCCTAACTGAAGTCGCAAACATAATCCCCAGTCTTGCAAGACCTGTGCAAGAGTCACAAGCCTATCACAATGTTTTGCAAGACCTAACTGGAGTCCCAAACGCGATGGCCAATTTTGCAAGACCTGTACAGGAAACACAAACCCATCACGGTGTTTTATCAGACCTAACTGAAATCACAAACACAGTGGCCAGTCCTACAAGACCTGCGCAGGCACAAACACAATAACCAGTCTTCTAAAACCTGTACAAGAGTCACAAACACATCGCAAAGCATTGCAAGATCTAACTGGAATCTCAAACACAATGGTCAGTCTGACAAGACCTGTTCAGGAGTCACAAACCCATCATCATGTATTGCAAGGCCTTACTGCAGTCATACACAATGGCCACTCTTGCAAGACCTGTGCAAGAGTTACAAACCCATCACAACCTTTGGCAAGCCCCAACTAAAGTTGCAGATACAATTGCTAGTTCTGCAAACCTTGTACAGGAGACATAACGTAGAGCCTATTTTCTAAAGTCTACGTGCTATAATATGGATAAAATTGACCAGATAAAATAAAAGCTTGCGAGCGCAGTCTTAGATATAGAAGAATCGTATCATATCCAACCTTATGTGAAAGATACCAAATAGAGTACACAATGCTCTGGTAATACAAATAACTCAGATAACTAAAGAGGATACATTGACTCCTACTAGTATATCTTAAATGTTTTATTACACCTGGTAATTTTGTAGGAGAACAGTCTATTAAACTGATTCAAACGAGTCAAGTGACGTCCGCCTGCGATAAAGCCTGCGAACGGTCGCTCATTATTAGCCCTTCAGTTAGTAAAAGGGTCTCTTCGCGCTTGAGGAAGTTTGAAGCCATAAGCAAAGTAGGCTTACAATAGTCTACGAAGGATTTAGAAAGCCATTGAAGACCTTTCACCAGTTCCCTTTACTAAAGGCCTCAAACTTTCTTGCCCGTGAAGAAACGCACCTGCTGCAGCACTAATAGTGAGGGCCTGGGAAAGATTTCCGTCGAACCCCATACTTCATTGTACATAAAGTTCTTGGATAAAAGGAAAACAATGGCAAAACAATAGATTGCCTTGTCGAGTAAGGCTTTGACGGTTTTAGAACTAACGGGGTTTGATCCATGGAAATTTAAATGATATACGAAGTACAGTCACTAAAATCATTTTAAAAAACGTAAAGGAATGATATTAAATGCAACTGTGATACAGTGATTTCTGTGTATACTCATAGTTAATCGAGGGGACTATGGTATACGGAAGGATATGTTGGTTGGCAATAAGAAAGATCATCGAGTTTTCACGGTTCATAATGGAAACGCTTTTAAAGTCATTCCTCTGAAATAGGAATGGCATTGAAATTTTTTTCAAACTTTATCTATTGGTTGTTTAGCTTATAGGAACGTACAAAAAGGGGTCCCTGTGCTCCTAACGGAGCACCAGTATTCTGTAGATACCCATATTATTCCTATAATAAAATGGCAATTTTATTTACGAGTACATGCTAGAATAGCGTTTCCGGAAAATGTTCTTTTCTTCACTGATAATTGGCTTATATTTATTTTATGGAAAAAAGTCATTGAATTGTTCCGAGAAAGAGGGAAAATGATAGGTCACCGTTCTCCGCCACCATGGAGAAAAAGCCGCCATTTTTAATGTATCCGTAGACGATGTGGAATGCAATGGTTAGAAATGAGTTAACCTCAAAGACATTTGCTGGCTTCAACTTGAATATCGGTTTATACTTATTCAAACTTCACAATGATTTCCTCCGACAAAGAAAAACTATTTTTGACCTTATGATTTGTGTTTTGTTCGAACTTTCAAATAAAATATATGCTTTAATTACTACGGTAGAACATTTTGAACGATCATACCAAACATGGTGTCCAATATTCAGGAACTAAAAATGATTTAGAAAATATAAAGGAACAAACTTTCAATGACTTAAATTCAGTCAAATGCAATTGATCTCCGAATGAAGTGCGTGATAACTCACGGACGAAATTCCTTCTTCTCTCACCGAAATGATCATATTCAAGGATAAATCAGCAGTGATGTAACTGGAGTAATGTAGAAATCGATGATAATCGAAGCGGAGTCTTTAACTGAGATGATAATTAACCTCAAGCTAGAAAAACAAACTTGTAAGCACACGGCATTTCAAGATCGCAAAAATACATGAAAGTGCAACGACAGATGGGAAGAAAATGTATCACAAGAAGAGCTCTTTGGCGATTTTTTTGATTTGAGGTGAGAATGAAGAAAAATTTTGTTGAAAGTCTTTTTGTTCCGCGATAATTAGTATGCACTGTGATCGGCAGCCGATCAAAGTTCATCACCACTATTTTTCGTTTTATCAGTTTGTAAGCCATATAGTAAACAACTTAATGATCTCGACCGTTCGTTCGTTGGGGGGAATCTCAAACCCAAGCCTAGCCGTATTGACAGTTTGAGATTTTTCCCGTAACGACACTACCCTCGGTTATCGACTGGTTAATGGGTACTTTTCTCATCCAAGGACTGTTCATTCAGATTGCGAAATCTCCGCGAATACATCACTTTCTTCAACCTACGTGACAGCATTTTCGGTCGCCTTTTAATAATATTTAACAATTATTCCACGAGCGCGCGTTCGATATGAGATGATAGATAGCCAACTCGGCGCTACGCGCCTCGTTGGCTATAATCATCTCGTATCCAACAAGCGCGAGTGAAATAATAATTATTTTATTAAAAAAAAAAGATCTCAAGATATTAGATTTTTGCGTATTGCTGCTCCTGTTTTAGCTCCAAGCATTGCAAGGCTTATCAACATGTCGTTTTCCACAGGAACGTTTCCTACTCGTTGGAAAACCGCTAACGTGACACCACTGTTCAAACAGGGTGCGGCCAGTGATCCGTCTAATTATCGCCCGATTTCTGTGCTACCAGTGGTCTCAAAAGTAATCGAACGTCATATGCACAATTCTTTATATGCTTTTCTTATGGATAATAACTTGTTGTATTCTGGATAGTCTGGGTTTCGTGGGATGTACAGTACCGAGACTGCTCTAATTAAGTTAGTTGACGAGCTTTCGTCCGGCTTAGATAACAATCATGTATGCGGCATGGTCGTGGTCGATTATCGAAAGGCTTTCGACATGGTGGACCATAAGCTATTGTTGTGCAAGTTGGAGCTGTACGGTATAGTAAACCGGGAGCTTGCCTGGTGTCACTCCTATTTGTCGGATCGGAAGCAAATTGTCCGTGTAAATGAGAGTGAGTCAAGCGAAGCTTTGATGTTGCATGGAGTCCCTCAGGGCAGTATTTTAGGTCCTTTATTTTTCATTTTGTTTATTAACGATTTGCCCTTGTATACAAGTGCTCAGTTGGACCTTTACGCAGACGATACGACTGTCAACGCTTTTGCGGATTTGAAAAACTTAGCCAACTTAAGTTCATTACTAAATAAGTCTGTCTCTGAAATTCAATTATGGGCTTCAGCAAATAAGCTCCCATTAAATGAAGACAAGACTAAAGTACTCACGATCACTGGGAAAAGATGTGTGGCTGACATAAATGGAAGTGACATAGTTGTTACTGTAAACGGAAAACAGCTCAATAATGTGGATTGTGCTATCTTAATAGGAGTAGAAATTGACAGCAAATTGTCATTTAAGGAACATATTGAGAAAGTATGTAAAAAGATGGCCTCTAGAATCGCAATACTGCGTAAGATTCGAGCCTGTTTACCTCTTAAACAGCGACTTCAGTTTTATAATAGCATTATTCGCCCTGTTATGTCTTACGCTAACGTGGTTTGGGCAAATTGCGACAAAGAGTCGGTTTATAGGGTCTTAAGATTGCAAAAACGTGCGGCACGAGTTATTTCTTATGCCGATCGCACGACACCATCAGTTGCTTTGTTCAACTAGCTAGGTTGGATTCCGTTTTATGAGCAACATAAGATAGATAAATGCATAATAATGTATAAGCGAATTAATGGGCGTTTGTCGAATTATCTAAATGAACACCTAATTTTGAATAATAAGCGGCACTCCCACAACACTAGATATTCAAGCGTTAATGGTGTTTGTCCTAAATACAAAAGAGAATCAGAGGGAGGACGCTCTTTCGCTGTTTCGGCTACAAGACTGCGGAATAGTATACCTATTGAAATTAGGAAACTAGATTCTATAGCATGTTTTAAAAAGAACATGTTCGCCAAGATTTTTAAGGAACAACAATGTTTGCATCATACAACAACAAACATATGAAACATATGTATGAACTGCGGTTATGAAACGTATATATGCACGATCCTTCGCAGTAAAGCACTATTTGAGCAATAGTGAAAATCAGACCTGAAAAAAATTTCAGGCCTGTACGGGATGTCGAATTAATTTGATGGCCTGCTCCCAGTTTGCTTGTTAGCTCAATTGGTAGAGCGCTGCACTAGTATCGCAGAGGTCAGTGGTTCGAATCCCGTACAGTCCTGAAATTTTTTTCAGGTCTGATTTTCACTATTGCTCAAATAGTGCTTTACTGCGAAGGATCGTGCATATATAATGTTTGCATCATTTTACTATTCAATAATATCTTCTTATTTGAATCGTCTTATTTTAAATGCTTATTTTAAATGTTTACATATTTTAGCTTACATATTTATCTGATTGTATATAGTTGTGTAATCTGTGAGGACCATAAGTTTATTAGCCTCTGGCTATTAAGTGCTACCCTCTTTAAATAAAGGCTTTCATTCATTTATCAGACAAATCTTGTCGACTTTATTTTGTAGGAAGAAACCGGATGTTACAATGTACAGATATTAGATTATGGTATATTGGCTCATATACCACAATGGCTAAGCCAATAAAATGTCTTGAATGGCATTATCCAATGATCCAGTTTTTGATAAATAGATTTAGCCAAGCCTAAAGGCGGAGCTCGCATATACACTGTAGGCCGACTTCTGGGCGAAACCATTTTCTTTGTTCCACGTGCAATTGTATTCAAATTCTATTGACAAGTGAAAGGGTGAGATATCTTTGCAAGACGGTAATTTCCTTTTAGGAAGAACTTTCACACCGCATGCTTTGTCGGAATCAGAAAACTTAAGCTATTTCACCCACGCGCACTCATGCACTGGTCCTGACTAGATTTATGAATGAAGGCTAAAAGTTTCTAGAGAAACTGTGATGCTGCGTCAGTGGGGGTAACAAGGTAATTTGATTATGTCAACTAATACAAAGCTGACGTTTCTAGCCTTAGCATTTCGTCATAGCGGATTAAATCACTTCTGGAGCGATTTAATCTACTTCTGGGCGAAACCATTCTCGTTCGAGGCGAAACGATATGAGCGAAACTCGTTTTGGGCGAAAGTCGCTATATTCGAATACTAACTATGCTCGGAACGAATGAAAATTAAACGAAATGATCGAAAGGAATTTTATGCTGAGGATGCTCTTCGCACTTACTCATTATTCGGTCTGTTCGATTCCCTGAGCGATAATACTCCAAAAAGAATCATCAAACAACTATCTGACTCCAAAGAAACATCAAATAACTATCTCAACATCACAAAAGGCTTCATCTCTCTCTCGCACGTGTTTTTTAATCCCTAAAACCTCTTTGTTCTTAGTTCTAGGTTATTACGTCGCTGAGAAACTATTAGAACATGTTTGTTATGCCAATCAAAAATAACTGTCACGGAAAGGTATGTAAATCTAAAACATTCCTTAAACTCTCCACTTTCGACACAGTCAATTCACTCAGTAATCCCTATGGTGGTATTATCTTAAAAACTGTCGAGAATAAGTTAGCGTGGTTGGAGTGCTTCAGTTCACCAACTTGGACAAAGTATCTCCTGTTTTCTTCCCGATATCTTCAAGTGAAGGTTAGTACCAACGACGTCTGATAATTGACGATTGACTAATTTAAGGGGAAAAATTTAGTAATAGGGCCGTTTGGTGCGTCGGCTGATAGTGTTTGGGGCTAAGATATTGTCTGAAAAATGGTTATTTAGGTGAGAAACGAGGTTTCGATGGCAAATGTGACATTTTGCTGAGTTTGATTACAAATGCTTGGTTAGATGACTATTCTGAATTTCTTTGATCACTGAACATTCCATAACAGGTAAAACAGAGATGCCACTTAATCCAGGTGCAACTGAAATTGAAAATGGTGGAACTTCCGCAGAAAATGGGATGATGACTGAAAAACAACATGATTTGGGAGGATATGTGAAAGTTGATTATCAGCACTATTTACAATCCAACCATGGGCGAAAATAATCCTTAAGCGACAGAAACATGCTGGACCTGATGTTTACTCTTGACTCAAAACACACACGAAGTGGACATAAAATTCGTGCACAGCAAGAACAGGGAACGTTCGGAGACCCTTTTCAGCTAGGTCACGTGCTTGGATACCGCACAGCAACACAAATCTGGAGAGCAAGCGCTCCAGTAAGACAAACTCTCGTTAAAGCACAGGCAGCCCAAGCTGACTACTAGAAAAGCGATCGTGACTCTTACAGTGGTGTGCAACGTTTTATATTTATAAAGGTTTGTATGGGATGTTATCGGTTTGCATTAAAAGATTGAAATATGTCTTTTTTTGAAATAAAATGGACTTGTCTTATTGCCTTGTTGTTCTCTATGTTGATTACCAGCGTCTCAGGCCATTCTGAAGCATTTTCATGCAGGAGTTATTTTTTTGGATACGTAGGTTGAAATGGGACACTATATAACTGATGCTGGTGTCTGAATAATTGTTGGCAAAAATAAACTGGATTGGTACAACGCTCCCTGCAGTCCCCTCCACAGCCCTAATTTGAACTTGTCACGCAACGCTCTCTCTCTCTTTCTCTCTCTCTCTCTCTCTCTCTCTCTCTCTCTCTCTCTCTCTCTCTCTCTCTCTCTCTCTCTCTCTCTCTCTCTCTCTCTCTCTCTCTCTCTCTCTCTCTCTCTCTCTCTCTCTCTCTCTCTCTCTCTCTCTCTCTCTCTCTCTCTCTCTCTCTCTCTCTCTCTCTCTCTCTCTCTCTCTCTCTCTCTCTCTCTCTCTCTCTCACATTGTATGACGAGACCAAACAACGACCTGCTCGTAGGTTGTGCCTATTGACGTTCCTTCGTCAGAGACAAAGTCCTAGTTATTATTCTGACCATTAAGGGCCAGAATCAGAAATTCCGTTTGGTTTTTCCTGTGCAAGAAAATGCACAATAGCACGCAGATTTTAATTAGCGTAAAGCGATGTGATGGACATACCCTTTGAAGTACTGGCCGCGCATCAACGATGAGCTTGTTACAGTTTATACTCATCTTTCGAGTGAACTTAAATATCATTTAAAGTACAAACCTAATACCGTGTATATCTTTTATTGCTAACGTACTGATGAAAACAACAACCCTTGGGAACAGTAAAAGTTCTGGCTGATTGTTTAAATTGGATTAATTAATACAATCATCTTATGTAACCACGAGTTGGCGATTGAATCCATCCGTAAATTAATATTGTGGACAAAACAATTATACTTTTCTGACCAAAAAAAACACTTGTGGAAGTCACTGCCACATACCTTTAATTTCAATCAGTCAAAAAACTTGAGGTCTATAAAATGCCTTCAGTGATATATCCTTCCGAGGTAAAAAAAACCTTCAAAGGTCTGTTATTAGATGTATGCAAGAGAAATCCTTGTAAACAAAGTCATCGCGTTTAAATGCAAATTTTAATGAGTGGTCCCGCATTTCCTCTGGCGATTTTAGTATTTCCAAATTATCATGGATGGCATCAACTTGTTCGGAAATCTTAGTCTCCATAACTCTTCATGTTAACAAACCATGAAAAGCACTCGACAGCGATTTTGCTAAAACAACAAAGCCCTCAATTGGAACCAATTCAATTCAATCCGCTGATCCACAAATCCGGCCCAAATTTAGGCTCCGTGTAGCCTCTTGTTCAGTAACAGATCGTTGCCTCAAAATATTCTTCCATATAATTTTGCAGTGTAAAGCTCTATTTCATCTTTTACGGCCTCTGGACAAAGATATTTTCCGGTCTCCGTTCTTCTAACAAGAGAAAATAGATTGAACGAAGAGAAAGTATCATTTTTCAAAGCATAACAATGTGGGCTTCTTGATTCGTTGTTGCCTATCTGGACTTTGCCCTGTGCGTGCGAAACACGTAAGAAAATGGAGGTTGTTTACAGGAAATTGACACGCAATGGGGTAAAGTCCAGGTTAGCTAAAAGCGAATTTAATTGGCAGAAAACGTCTAAGCACGTGAGAGTTGCGTACAAAATTAACCGACCGTACCATTGTGTCCCTTGAGAAATATTTTTCATTGAGGTAGATTTATGCCATAAAATGTACGTTGTTAACTGGAAAATGGCATTTCATCTAAGAAAGCCTAATCCATACTGGCGAATAAAAAGTAAACAAGCAATTGTAACGGGAAAGTATCGTATCCACAATATTTAATTCATGGAGAACTTTTAGAAGCAAAGAAACGGATATGTAACGTGGCAGTCGACACAAAGTAAATGTAACTTGGTGGTCGTTTCAACCAAGTAGCCCTTCCAAAACAACACGCTATAGCGCTAACTTCGTGTTAGGTCGTAAGCTGACGGTGTGTGCGTCGGAAGTGAAGGAGCGGTATACAAAACATGCACGTTTTAACTCGCTAATCGGTAGAAAAAGTTCCCTGGCGACCTTTAATTTCAAATCCAGACAGATCATAACGACAAAATTCTCACGAAGGACATGAGCCATTACATTCAATAGATGATCTTACAACTCTTGTAGATGTCTTCTTACCCTGTTCATTGAGCGAAATTCAAAATTGGAATCACTGATTAACTCATATATAGCAATAAAGTATCATGAAGTTGCTCCTATCAACATCTGAAGTAATATTTGATTCAAAATTTATCTCATGTTCCACTCAGTCTTGTCCAGAAGGGAGAATAAGCATAATTGTACAACGATCACAACTCCACCGCTTTCCCAACACGACTGATACATTTCCTTAATTCGCGGACCGCTCTCTCCGACTCACGCGTTGATTCGCTGAAATTTGAAGACCTGTCAAACCATAAATTAGCAAGAACGCTCTGATTGGTGCGAAATAGGAAAATACTACAATCTGATTGGTTTGTGATACACCAAAAAATTGGGCCAATCACATTGCGTTGAGATACACCAAAAAAGATGCGCCAATCAGATTGCTTAGAGATACACCAAATTGTGCTGATCAGATTACACTACACCACAATACACCAATCTATACGCTAACATATGGTTTTGTTTTTTATTTTTAAACTAACTCAAAAACCAATCTACTGTGGCTAGCTACGAAAGGCTACCTTACTGTACTGACTTCCTGGTCAAACACGCTGCTAACTTCTAAAATGTGCTTGAAATTCCAGATTTTATGACGGGGTCCCTGATTAGATTATGTCGTGACTTAAATGACGATGTTGTGATAAATGTTGTGATTTTCAAAAAGTTCAGCCTGGCTTTTCCGCGAGGAAATGAAAAGCCCCAGGCTAATTTTTATATCCTCGAAAACAACACTCTTTCCACTTATCATGAGCTTAACTTGAACCGATTCTGAGTTATACCGCATGGGGAAAATGAGAATAGAAAATTTGGTACGAAATGCAATATTTTGATTTTGAAATATTGGTGATCTTTAAAAGCGTTCCGCGATGTCAAAATTAAATGAAATGTTCCCGTTTTAGACTTATGTCATAACTCAATCCCTCCTAAAAAAAATTGTCAAATTGATACGAGCTTGCTTTCTTTTGCGTTTTCCATGAGCAAAGCTCATTGCCAATACTCGGGGCACTGATTTCCGCTATTTTACGGCTACCGATGCTCGTTTCAGTTTTCGTGAGTTTTCCAGGATAAAGAAACAAGTCTGGGAAAAAAGAACTTTACCACGTTTCTAGGTTCACCATAAGGTATCTCTGGTCAAAATATGGAGGTTTTCAATTTTTCGATCATGTGCCACATTTTTCGATTTTCACTCGGTCAATTCAAACATTCGCTATTAACATGCTGAGGTCCTAGCGCTTTCAAACGAATATCTAGGGCACGCTCGTGACAATCGTTTGCCTGCTTAGGGGTCACCCTGCTGACTCTGAACATGACCTACGCTATCGTAGCACATTGCAACATCAACATGCTTAGTTCCTTGCCCTCTCAAGCGAATATCTTGGGAACGCTTGTGACAATCTTCTGCCTGATTTAGCTCCTCCAGCTGATGATGTACAAGACCCAGGTTATCGTATGACGTTGCGACATCAACATGCTGAGGTCCTAGCTCTTTCAACCGAATATCTAGGGCACGCTTGTGATAATCTTTTGCCTGCTTTAGGTCACCCAGCCGACGGTGTACAAGACCCAGGTTATCATATGACGTTGCGACATCAACATGCTGAGGTCCTTGCTCATTCAACCGAATATGTAGGGCACGCTTGTGATAATCTTCTGCCTGCTTTAGGTCACCCAGCTGACGCTGTGCAAGACACAGGTTATCATATGACGTTGCGACATCAATATGCTCAGGTCCTAGCTCTTTCGACCGAATATCAAAGGCACGCTTGTGATAATCTTTTGCCCGCTTTAGATCACCCAGCTGACGGTGTAAAAGACCCAGGTTATCGTATGACGTTGCGACATCAACATGTTCAGGTCCTAGCTCTTTCGACCGAATATCTAGGGCATGCTTGTGAAAATCTTCTGCCTCCTCTAGGTCACCCAGCTGATGGTATACAAGACCCAGGTTATCGTATGACGTTGCGACATCAACATGCTCAGGTCCTAGCTCTTTCAACCGAATATCTAGGGAACGCTTGTGATAATCTTTTGCCTGCTTTAGGTCACCCAGCCGACGGTGTACAAGACCCAGGTTATCATATGACGTTGCGACATCAACATCCTCAGGTCCTTGCTCTTTCAACCGAATATCTAGGGCACGCTTGTGAAAATGTTCTGCCTGCTTTAGGTCACCCATCTGATGCTGTAAAAGACCCAGGTTATCATATGACGTTGCGGCATCAATATGCTGAGTTCCTAGCTCTTTCAACCGAATATCTAGGGCACGCTTGTGATAATCTTTTGCCCGCTTTCGGTCACACAGCTGACGGTGGTCAAGACCAAGGTTATCGTATGACGTTGCGACATTAACATGCTCAGGTCCTTGCTCTTTCAACCGAATATCTAGGGCACGCTTGTGATAATCTTCTGCCTGGCTTAGGTCACCCAGCTGACGGTGTACAAGACCCAGGTTATATGACGTTGCGACATCAATATGCTGAGGTCCTTGCTCTTTCAACCGAATATATAGGGCACGTCTGTGATAATCTTCTGCCTGCTTTAGGTCACCCAGCTGACGGTGTACAAGACCCAGGTTATCATATGACGTCGCGACATCAATATGATGAGGTCCTAGATCTTTCAACCGAATATCTAGGGCACGCTTGTGATCATCTTCTGCCTGCTTAAGGTCACCCAGCTGACGGTGTACAAGACCGAGGTTATCATATGACGTTGCCATATCAATACGCTGAAGTCCTAGCTCTTCCAACCGAATATGTAGGGCATGTATGTGAAAATCTTCTGCCTCCTGTAGGTCACCCATCTGATGGTATACAAGACCCAGGTTATCGTATGACGTTGCGACATCACCGTGCTCAGGTTCTAGCTCTTTCAACCGATTATCTAGGGCACGCTTGTGATAATCTTCTGCCTGCTTTAGGTCACCCAGCTGCCGGTGTACAAGACCCAGGTTATTATATGACGTTGCGAAATCAACATCCACAGGTCCTTCCTCTTTCAACCGAATATCTAGGGCACGCTTGTGATAATCTTTTGCCCGCATTAGGTCACACAGCTGACGCTGGTCAAGACCCAGGTTATCGTATGACGTTGCGACATCAACATGCTCAGGTCCTAGCTTTTTCAACTGAATATCTAGGGCACGCTTGTAATAATCTTCTGCTTGCTTTAGGTCACTCAGCTGACGGTGTACAAGACCCAGGTTACCATATGACGTTGCGACATCAATATGCTGAGGTCCTTGCTCTTTCAACCGAATATCTAGGGCACGTCTGTGACAATTTTTTGCCTCCTTTAGGTCACCCAGCTGACGGTGTAGAAGACCCAGGTTATCATATGACGTTGCGACATCAATATGCTGAGGTCCTAGCTCTTTCAACCGAATATCTAGAGCACGCTTCTGATGATCTTTTGCCCGCTTTAGGTCACCTAGCTGACGCTGTACAAGACCCAGGTTCTCGTATGACGTTGCGACATTAACATGTTCAGGTCCTAGCTCTTTCAACCGAATATCTAGGGCATGCTTGTGAAAATCTTCTGCCTCCTCTAGGTCACCCAGCTGATGGTATACAAGACCCAGGTTATCATATGACGTTGCGACATCAATATGCTGAGATCCTAGCCTTTTCACCCGAATATCTAGGGCACGCTTGTGATAATCTTCTGCCTGCTTTAGGTCACACAGCTGATGGTATACAACACCCAGGTTATCATATGACGTTGCGACATCAATATGCTGAGATCCTAGTTTTTCCCACCGACTATGTAGGGCACGCTTGTGATAATCCTTTGCCCGCCTTAGGTCACCCAGCCGACAGTGTACAAGACCCAGGTTATCATATGACGTTGCGACATCAACATCCTGAAGTCCTTGCTTTTTCAAACAATTATCTAGGGCACGCTTCTGGTAATCTTCTGCCTGCTTTAGGTCACCCACCTGACGGTGTACAAGACCCAGGTTATCATATGACGTTGCGACATCAATATGCTGAGATCCTAGCTCTTTAAACCGAATTTTTAGGGCACGCTGGTGATAATTTTCTGCCCACTTTAGGTCACCCAGCTGACGTTGTACAAGACCCACGTTATCATATGACGTTGCGACATCAATATGCTGAGGTCCTAGCTCATTGAACCGAATATATAGGGCACGCTTGTGATAATCTTCTGCCTGCTTTAGGTCACCCAGCTGAAGGTGTACAAGACCCAGGTTATCATATGACGTTGCGACATCAATATGCTGATGTCCTAGCTCTTTGAACCGAATATCTAGAGCGCGCTTGTGATAATCTTCTGCCTGCTTTAGGTCACCCAGCTGCCGGTGTACAAGACCCAGGTTATCATATGACGTTGCGACATCGACATGCTGAGGTCCTAGCTCTTTCAACCGAATATCTAGGGCACGCTTGTGATAATCTTTTGCCCACTTTAGGTCACCCAGCTGACGGTGGTCAAGACCCAGGTTATCGTATAACGTTGCGACATCAACAAGCTCAGGTCCTAGCTCTTTCAACCGAATTTCAAGGGCACGCTTCTGATAATCTTTTGTCTGCTTTAGGTCACCCAGGTGAAGGTGTACAAGACCCAGGTCATCATATGACGTTGCGACATCAATATGCTGAGGTCCTAGCTCTTTCAACCGAATATCTAGGGCACGCTTGTGATAATCTTCTGCCTGCTTTAGGTCACCCAGCTGACGGTGTACAAGACCCAGGTTATCATATAACGTTGCGACATCAACATGCTCAGGTCCTAGCTCTTTCAACCGAATATCTTGGGCACGCTTGTGACAATCTTCTGCCTGGTTTAGGTCTCCCAGCTGACGGTGTGCAAGACCCAGGTTATCGTATGACGTTGCCAAATCATCTTGCTGAGGTCCTAAGGCACGCTCGTGACAATCTTTTGCCTGCTTTAGGTCACCAAGCTGACTTGGTACGAGACGCATGTTATTGTATGACGATGCAGTGTATTTCCGTGAGGACACCACTGATTTGCCTTTTACGTCTTCATGGAACGAAAAAAAGGATACTTTCCATCAACCAACCGACAAAAAATCCACAATAAATAAAATTGCAACTGTCATCAAAGGTAAGCATTACATGCTTTTTAATTGCAAATTTGGAGCGACAGTCACTATTGAGCAGCATCATGGCTCAATAACAAACATGGATGTTTCCGAACATTGAGAATAACATTTCTACCGAGATTAAGGACTCTGGGATTATTAATACCAAATTCAAATTGGCATCACTTTAACGAGTTCAAGAGAAAAAATTCCTCCATATTACGAGGGTAGGGATTGGAGTTCAAGGACATGGACCTTACTTTTGTCAACAAAAGAAATGCGTCAAGTAAGTTTTCGTGTGAAAACTTACTTGACGCATTTATGCCCCATTCGCATGACAAGGAAGACGAAATGTGTTAGCACCAAAGGAGCTAAAGAAGAAGTTGTCAGTTTTTCTCACCTTTCAATGAATTCTTGTCAAAGTCCACACTTCCTTCAAAAGGTTGTGGAGTGTCATCGCTTCTTATTGAGTAACTCGTTATAATGGCTGATGGAAAAGAAAAATAAAAAAAAAATTACGGACCACGCTCAACCAGGATGCATTCCGGGACAGTGGCCTCTCTCAGTATTTTCTGTGTTACAGAAAGGGAAAGCCGCCGTGTGAGCAATATTATTCGAATAAAATCTTTGCAATGTTGATCGAGATTCGGCTTTGATACCCTCATTTAGTTTCTTCAATAGAACGAGCGAAAGGCATGGGATATGGAAAGAAAATGAGGAGCAAGTATACAAAAGCCCCGCTTCACAGCATTTCGGAGGAAAGTCAAATAGAAACCTCCTCTTGACATTTGGATGACCGTCGAACAGGGAAACGTTCACGATCGATCTCAAGCCTAATCCCATGAAAGTATTTGAGTGACTTTTCACCTCTGGTGAGATCAAATTCAGAGATACATTTCTCCTTAATTTCCTCTTGATATCTTGTATTCTTTAAGCGTATTTTGAAACACTGCGAGTTCTTATTAAACGTGGAGCTTGACGAAATTATTCATAGAAGGCGTAAAGCTTTTCGTTTCAGGAATCCTTTCTTTGCGCCTGGTGAAAGAGACGAATAAAGACTTAAGTGTTCGAAGGTCCTCGTCTCTTTGTAATGCGTGGGCGTCAAGGGTCGATTTCTTGTTAAGCCTTCAGTTTTCTTACACTTTTTTGTCCAAGAATATAATATCTAAGTATGATATTTCAACCGTGAATGGTGATTGCATCGTGGTGCATTTGAAGTACAGAATGTAGCTGCTTACCCGTCTTATAAATTCCCTTAATTTGTCTTTGGTTCTGTTCCACAACAGAACACCTCGTCCATATACCTCTTCTGAAGAGGCGATTAAGTTGTAATCTGGGTGATAATGCCCTCTTTTTATTTTCGTTTGTGGTATTCTTTGCCGTTTCCTTTCGGTTTGTGAGAGGAAGTATCGAGTACCCGGATAATAAATATGACAATGGCGCGCAAAGCACGCTGGTTGAGCGTGGCCCTTTAAGGGAGACAGGTACCCTCGAAGGACAAAAAAACTTCGATGCTGTGATAACGGAAGATTACGAGTAACAAGTAATCGATGAGTTTGAGGGTTCTCTCAGTTTTCAACAAAGCGATAATTTATTTGAAAAGATGATAGTCTCCCATGTAACAGAACAGCGGGAGCAGCAGTGGCAAAATCAGTGGTGGAAGTACCTGTAGCAGTTCCTTCTTTGAGGCGCGAGGCAACATCCGTTATTTCGTCGGGAGGAGAGGTCACTGCTTCTCGGTTGTAATTCACTTCGTAATCTGTAACAAATAAAAGTTCCATTTTTATGGATCAGATTTGCATGGGTAGCAACAACTAGACTAAGGGTTAAGGTTAGGTGGAATATACGAAAAAAAGCCCAGTTATATTCCACAAAAACGTTTGATACGAAACGCATGAATAAATGTAATCTTCATTAGTTCTTGGATGATGTTAACGTATAAACTAAGTCGTCAATGTGAGTAACAACTTCTCATATTTTAACGGGTAGTTGCTTGATCCTAGTTACCGAGCACCTTCCGATAGCCTGAGCGTTTTTAAGACTATGCTTCGGTAGCTATCAAACCCTAGTTTGATCAGGGATGATACCAAATCGACACAATCAAATCTTATATATCAAATGGAAAAAACAATACACTTTTTTCCCTCCACCAAATTTGTTTTTATTGCCCTAGCTTGAATTAAAGCTTTCATGGAGTCCTCTTTAAAATTCACAAAAAGTGCTTAAAACGCTTAAACTTGGAAAAATCTATCAAACGGAATTATAGTTAATCTTAAGTACATATTCACTTTGTGAGTCCTTTTTGTTCCCATCGGTAAATAAAATTTTCTGTCAATATCTAACTGAAAATTCAATTATTTTGACGCTACAATTTTCTTGAAGTTGAAACATACCAACTTTTTCTTCTCTGGGAGCAGCGTGGCGAATTCTAGTCTAGAATTTTAGAAATTCTTTCACTTTAACCATGCAGCGACAGAAAATAGGCTTAAAACGTAGCAACCGGTAAGTTAAACTGAATTTTGAATAGCAATGTTAGAAAAAACAAAATCTTTGTCGCTGTTTTTGGAGTTCAAAATGTCTTCTTCGCTTCCTCCAAATCAAAGCCCTTTACGAAATTAAAATCTGGAGATTTGCCCCGTGTGGCGCCATATCACAAGACAGGAAGATGCTTCAGTTTTCTATGGGAATACAGGCAAATACAAAGGCAAATATACAGGCAAATATACATAGATTTTTGACCAATCAGATCGCATGTTGTGTCTAAGTTATGTCATAAATTATCTAAACGAAATCGGGACGACATTCTCACAACTTGCAGGGCTATCTCACTAAAACTGTCAGCGGATAGCTCCATTGCGCACGGCCGTTTAGGCGTTGCCGCTATGAGTTATTTTTAAAGAATCTGAAGACGCTTTTCGTTTTATAACGATTTTCAGGCCGGGATCTGTACTTGTAAAGTTTATCGCTGTCGACACGGCTGATTTCTGCTGCAAGATTTAGGCAGGCCTTTCTATTGTGACACGCAAAACACAACACTAAATTAGTAATAAAGGATTTTCAAGGATGTTCTTTGTCGCTTTTTATGCAGAAACAGAGTGCATTTTTCTTTAATTACAGTAGAAAACACTTTGCTGGGGGATAAATACATTTGTCCAGCAACACAAGAAATCATTTAATCGCAATTCACGCCAATGGTTAATAAATCTTTAATTTTGCTGATCGTGTTGCTCAAAACGGGTTGATTACAACTGCTCAAAACTTACTGTGGGTACATTGAACTATTTTCAGTCGTTCAGGTTAGCGTGGTTTCGTGTTTTCAGTAATTCGGTTACGTGGCAGAGTATAATTTAGTCACTATTTTAAAACCAAACGTGCAACCAGAGGAATGGGATGTTTTTTACATGTTTGGAAGTCAGGGGACGTTCGTAATTAAAAATTTCCTCGAAAGAGACAGGAAGAATGGCGGCTAAAGAATCTTTCCCACACTGAAATAACTAGCCGAGGTGGTTTAGGGGTTTGATAAGTTGAAATTACTTTCCACGACGAACGCTTCATTTGAAGTGAGAGCATGCGCACTTAGTGGACGTGTTTGCCCGATTTTTGTCGAAGTTTGAGCCGCAATTAACACTGTTGAAAAAAATATTAAATTTGTTACAAACAAGTTGTGCTAAGTCTGCGCTGCACGACTTCAAGTTGTACATGTAATTCGACATCGAAATGTGGTAACCTACGGTAGAACCTTTCTCTTCTTTCCAACATCCCAACATTTCACAACTCCCCATATCTTGAACTTGGGACGGCATCCACTGGTGGTAGGGGAAAGGGGAGAGACTTACTGCAATGTAATGCCGTATTTACACCTTGAATTACTCTAAATACCCCGTAATCTTCAACTTAACACGCGTCTCTTTACTAAATGAGGATTTACTTTAGTGAAGTGTAGGGGAGGTATTTTTATATTCAAATGGGGGCATTCATTCACTGTAACTTTCTCGGCAATTTCAGGACAATGGCAAGCGTTTCTTTGGAGGTCTTTATTACCAATTTCCTTCGATTTTGAGAATTTTTGAAAGTAGCTGAAGAGCACTGCGGTGGGCCGTTTGTTATAGGAATTAGGAAGGCTTGTCGCGTTTACTTACTCGATTGATTTTTGACTGCCTCAGCAAGCTCTACAATATGACTCGCTTGTAAGTCTTCTTCATTAACGCTTAAATCTTCAGACAATCTATACATAGAAATAAAATTTAGACTTAGCTAATCAAGCAACAAATCTCAGATGGATGAAAATGGTACATATCTAAAGAAACTGTGGTATTACGTCGGTGGAGGGCATGACCAGATAATTTGGTTTCATCAACTGAGTTGATATTGTAAATTGGCGACAGTAAAGAGTTTTAAAGCTGACATTTCCAGCGTTAGCCCTTGGTTATCGCTTTGACGAAGGCCTAACGCTCGAAACGTCAGCTTTAAAACTCTTTACTGTCGCCAATTTACATTTCCAACTTAGCTAATCAAACAAACCGTTAATTGGGTTTACTTTAAAGTTGATGCTGAAAATCCCAAAACTTTTTTCGTACTGAAAAAAATCTAAGTAAAATATTGCCCTCAAGATGGCTGGTTTTTACTCATAGCTGATGCTTGAGGGGGGTTTTTGTTTTGTTGACCGTGTAACTTGTGATGCCTGTATTTTGGGGTTCGTTCGGGATTTTTATTAAGTGCGATTCACTACACGCAGATGTCAAATATAGAACACACCTTTACAGCTGACATACTAAGATCTTTAAGCAAGAAATTGAGATATATTAAAGTTTAACAAAGCATACAATTGGACAATCAGACATGGTTTGATGTTACTCTGGTTTAAGGAATTAATGGATGTAACCGGGGAACTTCAATTCATCGACCCTGACTAATTGAGATGTTATTTTTCTTTCGCCTTAAAAGGAGTCCCTAAAGAATTGTAATTATAACAGAAATTCAAACGTGCTCTGAAATAAAATGGCGAAAATAATACATCAAATGAAAGAAACTTCGTATATTTCCTGACTTACTTGTTGAGTTGCCGGCTAATTGTCATTAAGCAGCCAGTTACCAAGCTCTCAGTTAAATGAATTTGTAACAATAATATCTTTGACTTGGAAATCCCCCCACGTCACCATATGATAATTAGCTGTACTTTCAATTGGTATAAAATGAGTATTTAATGGAAATATACACGATACCTTTTACTGATGGATTCAAGATATTGCGCAGTATCTTCGTGACCAAAGTCTCTCGCAACATCTTCTGGTAATGGTGAATTACACCTGTATGCATTAAAGACCACTCTTCCAGCTGATGAATTGAAGATCGATTCAATGAACTGCCGAGCATCAGTTTCTGCTGCTGTATACACCAACAGCATTAAGCCTTGAAGTGAATGTAAAGGATTATCTGAATGCATGGGCCCTATGAAAGGAGCTTTGATGAATAACCTTGGATGCAATAAGATGGCAAAACGGTATCCTGACAATTCGCTCCAATCATTGGACAATTTGTCATCAATCTCAAGACAAATAAGCATTCTATCCAGTTTGTGGCTTATGTGATGTTGAAGCGAAAATTTTACGCTTCTTTCGCTTAAAAGAAATTTCAATTTGATCAGCCGCACTTTTCCAACAGAAACTAAAGGGGTTTGTCGTGTCCACTAAAAGTTTCACAGCCAGAAACTTAATCATTGGCGCTTGACTAGGTTTCGTCTGTTGCATCTGTTATTCAATTTATACCACCGATCATGCGAGCGTAAGCTTCGGTCTCGCCTTTCCTTCTTGAATTGAATAGCTTCCTTCTTATCTCACCAAATGATACATTTCTACAATAAAGCAATACATTTGACTAAGCTACCTTTAAATTTTGTAACGGGAAAAATGTAACTCCCCATAGAACCCAACATGCTCTATATGGATTCCAAAAGACCACAAAGTACTGTACGTGTTTTTATACAAAAATCAAGGTTAGGACAATGAAAAATGTCTTGCTGTTTTTCGTTCTTACCAGAACTCGGGGATTCCGTCTTTGGTACTCTACCAGCAGTGGAGTGTCCTTCATAAGCAGTTTTCCATGTTTCGAAAAAGTCGTGACGCTGCTCTTCATTCTGGACTATCTGCTTAAGAACCTTTCTGCGTTCATCAAAATAATAAATTTTTGTCTGCCCAAGATCGTCGCATTTGCCAGTCTTGTCATTTTTTCCCACCACTCCCACGGTGACCCAACCTTCTTTCTTAGCAGCTGCAAAGATCAAAATGCATCTCTTGAAACCATTCATAATATTGTGCCAAATAATAATGGTATCGCCCTCATTTCATTCAAAGACAGAGAACAGTATTAAAACAAGCTACCAAACTGTAGGTTCATGAAAAAGGAAACAGTGTCGATTCTTGTCTGGTGTAAGTCTCAGATTTAAAAGACAATGTCTTTCTGGCTCATGAAATAGATAGTCTTAAAACTTTGCCAGTCAGTTAAAATCTGTGGGTAAGTTTCAAATACCTTCCTTTTTCCTTGAAAATTAATTTCACTGCCTACCACGTAGGGACTAGCTGTCTCAGTATCATAATCTCAAAACAGTGATTTTAGATGCAATCACAGGTCTGTAACTTACTTTGACAAAAGACGGTATTTCAAGTTAGATTTTTCAAAGATGATGTCTATGCCTACGCACTGCGAACTTTTGTTACTTGGCTTCGCAATCTTCTGTTATTCCATCAAGCTTAAATATCAATTGGAGCTAAGCTGTTCTGGTGCCGATACACTTCCAGACAGCAATATCACTGGGTATCAGGAACCTGCATGGACCAAATTTGGAAGCTAGGCTACTTTCCACATCATTCAGATGTTTCTTTTTCAGCGCAGAAGAAAGTTTCATTTTACAGCGACTTTATGTTCCGTAGGCCACAGAAAATTGAAATATTAAATTGTTGGAAGGCAATATATAAAAACAAAAGATTAATCAGAGAAGATTTTGGAATTGGCTACTGGTAAAACATTCATGTTAACACATGGTTTTAACCCTTTAACTCCCAGTGGTGACCAAAACAGAGTTTCAACTGGCAATATCAATACAATACAAGGTAGCCAAGTGAAATTACGAAAAATATCAATAGGAGGTTATTGCTTGATCCCATGCCAAATTTTCTGAACTAACATTATACGATAATTTGGTTATATCAACTAAGTTGAAATTGTAAATTGGCCACCGTAACGAATAAAAAAGCTGACGTTTCGAGCGTTAGCCCTTCATCAGAATAACAGTAATTAGTATATACTAAAACAGTGGATAGCGTTGAAGGCGCGCTCTGATTCGCTAGTAAAACTCCGAATATCCTTTGCTATTTACCTCCGAGCGACTCGGGAAAAAATGGCGTCCCGGTTTGCATCCGTGACAAGCAAAGAAATCCCTCAAATCAATTTTTGGTGGTGCATATTATCTCACTGTTTTAGTATACCAAAACAAATATTCACCTCAGTGTCGGTGGTTAGCGGTGGATATTTACCTCGCCGCTTCGCGGCTCGGTAAATATCCACCACTAACCACCTCCACTTTGGTAAATAGTTGTTAATTATTAAAAACTAGATCATTGGATAATGCAATTCAAGACTTTTTATTGGCTTAACCATTATGGTATATCAGCCAATATACCATAATCTACAAATATGGTAAGCGTACGTGTCAGCTTAAAATTAAAAGGGAGCTAAAAATTTAATAAAATTTAATAATATAATTTAACGTTTTTAATAAAACAATTATTCCACTTGCGCTTGTTGGATATGAGATGATTACAGCCAACGAGGCGCGTAGCGCCTCGTTGGCTATCTATCATCTCACATCCAACTCGCGCTCGTGGAATAATTGTTAATTATAAGAATTATGCAGGAGACAGCAAGGAGAATTGTTAATAAGATCTTTAGAGTGAAATAGATTAAGAAAAGTAAAGGTATCACCAAAGGGAAGAGCATGTTAAACTCCGAGTCTAAGAGTAAAATTGTAGATATGTTACACTGAAGTCGGGTAATATCACGTTTGAGGAAAAATTAATGAATATAACAAGGAATCTGCTAGCTTTCACGAAAACCCACAAAGTAACTTAACTGCAAGTCTCATGGAAATCTATTTCATTGTCAAAAACTAATTTGAACTGTAAACAGTATACATGTAACTGTGTATTTTGTAACAAGTATTTATTTATTAAAAATTGACTAATTATCTTTTGCAGGTTTTCGTAATGGTAAATTACTCTTTAACATACCGTAATGATTTGATTTAGTTCCCTTGTTCCGAGAAGCGCCCCCTCTCTAACCAGTTCTTCCCTCCTTGAATTTGTTTTTGTTAACAAGGCCCCTATTCCAATAATCGCCCCTATTGAGTATGCACCCTCATTCCAATACGTGCCCCTATACTAAAAATCACCCTATTCCAATAAGCACCCCAACTCTGTTTTGGTGATAGCACTCTTAAAGTACATGTAAATTCTGATCATTTATGGTTAATCTTCCTTTATTAAAAAAACAGTTGTCTTTATTTCAACCTGACAACACTGGTCTCCCCTACTTCTTCCAAATGAATTTGGAAAGAATTCAGTCATAATGTAGCACTTATTTATGTGTATACCACATCAAGAGTACTAATCAGTACAACTTTACTTACAAGGAATTCCTCTTCCAACAAGACAGTTTGCCTCATCTTTAACTCCCTTCAGTTTAACAAAGCCCCGATGCAGTCCGAAAAACTTTGCAGTTCCAGAAGATATATCTGAGGGCAGCTCAGGAATGAACAAGAAAAGGCAAGGTCCTCCACCCTATTTAGGTAGAACTACAAAATCATCTTCACTTTTCAAGAAACATTCATTTGTGATTATCATCATCTGCACAGTGATAATAGTACATGAACATATATATGTAGGAGGTTGAACTGACTTGAGCTGATATAAAAATATAAAAATACAAACCACACAGCCAGAAATAAAAAACTAAATCAGCATACAGAGAAAGTTCTTCTAATATTACATTTTCAAGTCTGAAAGCTACAAGGAACAAAGATGCCTGCTATTTACCTTGAAATGTAATACACCAAACAACCAAAATGTGACACACACAAAACTCAATGCTATCTAGCTCTCTTACTAACAGAAGAGGCTCAAAGGAGCTCAATCTGGAACCCATCCTCACCACCTAATATATGATGGGAACTTGACTCTTAGTGACCAAAAATACCCCAGGTCATACCATTGTGTGGCTTTTATATTTCCCACACAGTCAGCTCAATCTATCCAATGCCATCAAAATACAGTTACTTCTCTATTTATGTGGTCAGGTTTGAATAAGAAAAGAATGGACACTGTCTATCCTACATAGAAAAAGATAAAGACAACTTTCTGACAAATTTAAATGTAATAAAATAACAATTTTCTTTTACCTTCAAAGGTATCTCTGTTGGGTCAATGGTTATGTCAAAACGGCCAATCCCTGATAGATTCAGAGACAAATGTCCTTATTCATGGCAAAAATGAAAAAAGATTGTACGGTAATTGATTTAATGAAGAATGACTCCAACGATAGTTCTATACTCTATGGTGTCTACCACTGTCATACACCAGCCCTATAAGTAAGGATAGTAAATTTTCTTCCTCTAGCTCAATTAGACAAACAAACCAGAGTAGTTTCTCAGGAATCTCAGAATATGATCACAATAATCAGGGATTCTCATCCTTAAGAGCCACTGACCATAAATATTGAGAACATGCTGACAGTTGCTAACACATAGTCCTTTTAACTCTTTGAAAATGTAAATTTCTTGTGATGTTCAAAAAACCTTTTTTTCAGGTCTGATTTTCACTATTGCTTTAATAGTGCTTTACTGGGAAGGATCGTGCACATATACGTTTCATAACCGCAGTTCATATATATGTAATTCATATGTTTGTTGTTTGATTTATCATCTACGGGTTTATGTCGAATTAATTTGATGGCCTGCTCCCAGTTGGCTTGTTAGCTCAATTGGTAGAGCGCTGCACTAGTATCGCAGAGGTCAGTGGTTCGAATCCCGTACAGGCCTGAACTTTTTTTCAGGTCTGATTTTCACTATTGCTTTAATAGTGCTCTACAGCGAAGGATCGTGCACATATACGTTTCATAACCGCAGTTCATATATATGTAATTCATATTTTTGTTGTTTGATTTATCATCTACGGGTTTATGTCGAATTAATTTGATGGCCTGCTCCCAGTTGGCTTGTTAGCTCAATTGGTAGAGCGTTGCACTAGTATCGCAGAGGTCAGTGGTTCGAATCCCGTACAGGCCTGAACTCTTTTTCAGGTCTGATTTTCACTATTGCTTTAATAGTGCTTTACTGCGAAGGATCGTGCACACATACATATAAGTCTGTGTTATCATGACAACAAATGTAGTAAGATCCATTAAATGGTTGTCATGCAAGAGGTCATATACATGGAACATTTCTGCCACCCAGAGAGAATGGCCATGGCCTCTCAAGTGACTGATTGCATTGCACTGTTTTTCAATTTGGTTTCAAAGTACATTTGATTATTTCAACAGATCACTATTCAGACTTAAATGTAACAACATAACAAGAAGTTTATACTTTCAAAGAAATAAAAGGACCATCTGCTTGCAAAGAAAATTTCAAAGTGATTGCATGGCATGGTGGCATGAAAAGTTGCCAAAGTTGTGTCATTTTTCATTGCCTAACAGGGGGAAAATGCCCATCTAGGCATATTTTGAACTTTTCCATTGTCAAAGAAAGCAGAGTGCCACAAAACTTTTTAATGTAATTGTTGAAAAAGGTTCATCAAAAGGGTCCTTAAAGTGCACCTACACCCAAAAAATTTTTTTCGCTTAACGAAGTAAGCTTATTTTTTTGAGTATTTCTGCGCAAATTTTTTTTATTTGCTCAAATCTTCAATTTTCTATGCCCAGTCAAAATACGGAAAATCGGCCGCCATCTTGCCCCACGACCGAGTTTAAAGAAGAATGGCTCTAGCGGGTAATGTGACGTCAAATCGAGAACACGAAGGTCTGCATCTCTCACATTTTCACTTGTTTAGGAAGATTGTCGTCGATATTGTCCGAAATATGCCGACTAGGTGTGTTGTATGAAGAATGTATAAAGCGTGATACCCTCTTGCAAATTTCGCACGTTGCTACATCCTTCTACAACACACTTAGTCGGCATATTTTCGGACAATTATCGACTACAACCTTCCCAAACAAGCGAAAATGTGTGAAATGCAGACTTTCGTGTTCTCGATTTGACGTCACATTACCCACTAGAGCCATTCCTCTTTAAACTCGGTCGTGGGGCAAGATGGCGGCCGATTTTCCGTATTTTGACTGGGCATAGAAAATTGAAGATTTGAGCAAATAAAAAAATTTTTGCGCAGAAATACTCAAAAAAATAAGCTTACTTCGTTAAGCGAAAAAAATTTTTTGGGTGTAGGTGCACTTTAAGTGAAAATAAAAATAAATTATTTAAAAATTTTGAAATTGTCAGCTAATTTTCAATGTTTATGGTCAGTGGCTCTTAACATGCAAAACAAAGGCATGAAAACCTTTGGTTCATGCCTCTGGAAGCTCTAGGTGGGGAAAGGCATCCCTCTTTCACTTTTATAACTAGAGGCCCGTTTGAAGATGTCATTTCCTGTAGTTTGAGATCACCAACAATTGCGAACCTTATGTACATGCATGCGAAGTTTGCACACTCAATTTTTCTACAAAAAGGGAACAATTTATGGTACTGAATCTTCTGTATCTTAATTCTTTTGCCAGGGAAAGTTATCGAAGTAAAAAAAAAGAAAGGAGAATATGCTAAAGGTGGGAGGTTTTTCAGCCAAAATGTATGTGCAATCCTGGAATCTCTCATGTATAAACTACAAAAATACTCACCATTATCACTGCAATTGTCAGAATTATCCTGAAATGGAAGCCATGATTTCAAATGAGACCACCAATCACTTCCTCCACTACCAGATGTAAAACCTTCAATAAGGAACAGAGGCTTTTTTAATGTGTAACCCAATTTCAATTTGTTCCATAAATGACTTCACAAATAATTGCCTACTTTACTATATGATCACAACCATCCCAATAGAATCAATAACCTTGATTATGTGTAATTACCCAACATCAAAATTAAAGAAAAACATAAAAAACCTTGAGACACATGCCTTACAATACAATAGACTTTATTTCAAGAGGGTAGCACATGACAGAAGTTAAACTGATGATCCTTTGGCCCTCTACGTATGTACCTATATAATTATACAATACTATCAAGTGTTATTCTATTATTTATTATAATTAACAGAAAATCATTTTAATTAACAAAGAATATAAAATGGTGCACTGAAATTGTTAGTTTCTATCTGGCTTTTTAAAAGAGTGTTTATTAGGGCCTGATTACATGAGCCGAGCTGGCCCAGTTAGCCGGGTTGATTTCTTTTGTTTTCACGCTTTGGCGAACACCAAAACAAAAGAAATCAGCCTGGCTAACCGGGCCAGCCTGGCTCATGTAATCAGGCCCTTAGTCTCTTTTTGAAACTTTTTGTGCCTTAACCAAAAGCTGTGTATGCTTAAACCATATTTTAGCTAACACATCTCCCACAGAGAAATGGCACATTCCTTCAACTGGGCCTCCCTTAATTATCAAACTTAAGTAAACTTGAACTTATTAGTGGATCAATTTTAGCCATATGGAAATCTCCCAACAGAAAGCCTTGTCCTTCACTTACTTTGGTTGGATTGTACAAGGTGCTGATTATTTACTTTTGAATTACCTCCAAACTTTTGTTTTTCTTCAACCACGATCCCATTCAGTGAACCAGTTCTGCCCTTTTCAGCTTCAGTTGCACACTGATTGTCTCTTTCACCTATCGTGATCAATAATTCAAATAATTCAGAATAGTCAACAAACTGAAAAATGGAATCAAACTTAGTTGTAAATCTTAGGTTTCCTGTGCACAAGGCCCAGTCTCTGCCAAGGTTTTGTCATTCAACACTAGGTCATACCCGGGCCAAAATGTGTTTATACCACTTGTTGTTCTTACCTTAATTTTTCAGATAGGGATCATTTAACTAGACTCAAATCAAAGTAATAAAACATCATGGAATCATTACCAATGTTGTAGCAATTTTCATGGTTACAGACAAGGGCACTTGCTTGTTTGTAAGGATTTCTCATACAGTATTGTATTGGAACAGTGTGCTGAGCTAACAGATCTAATAAAACATGCAATTAGCATTGAATTAACGGCTGTTACACTCAGTCTCTCATTCTGTAGAAATCTTGCTATAAAAGTAATCATCTTCACTTACCCTGGTTGGATTGTAAAGTGTGCTCTTGTTGTCCTCCCTTTTTTAACGCAGTTACGCCATTTTCAATTCCTTTTGCAAAGTGATTAAGAGGCATCTTTCCTTTACCTATTACATTCAATAATTAAGACAATTCAGAATAGTCAAAGAACTGACAATTGGAGTCAAATTAATTCTCCAATTGTATCACACTTTCTTTTGATAGCCAGACTGTCTAAAGGATAGCACACAATCTCAGATTCTTCCAAAAATGAGCTGTCTCATCTGCTTGCATTTTCTTCCACAATATGGAAAAAAATGTCCTCTTTTGTCCCATGGGCTGGGAAACTTGCTTTGTTTCAGAACAGTATGAGGTTATACAGAATTTTTGCACTCATATTTGATTCGTAATAAACCCGTGAAAGTGATAAATTAGATAATAATAATAATTTAAACGCTTTTCGTCCACCAGAAGTTGGTAAGTTAAACAATTTTTCGTTCGATACAATGAAATATATGAAGTTCATATATTTTGAACTGCGGTATTAGATACGTATGATGCACGATCCTTGCAGTAGATAGCGCTATTTAAGCAATAGCGAAAATCAGACCTGAAAAAAAAAAAAAAATCAGGCCTGTACGGGATTCGAGCCACTGACCTCTGCGATACTAGTGCAGCGCTCTACCAATTGAGCTAACAAGCCAACTGGGAGCAGGCCGTTAAGTTGATTCGTAATAAACCCGTGAAAGTGATAAATTAGATACAATGAAATATATGAAGTTCATATATTTCATTGTATCGAACAAAAAATTGTTTAACTTGCCAACTTCTGGTGGACGAAAAGCGTTTAAATCACCAGATTCAGTTGATGCGCATGGCAACCTTTTCAAAAGGTCTTTCCCGACAGCTTCTCTGTTTTTTACAATTGGCAAAAACTCATTCCAAAATTCACTCCGCTGGTCTTTGTATGTAAACTTCAAACACTCTCCAAAGCCCATATATCCGTTGTTTTCAGTACGTATTAGTATTTTTACTGTTACTTCACGTTGGACTAGACTGACTGTGACAATTAAAACAACAAATAAATCAAGGGATCATGTCACTCCAAAGGATCAGATGCAAAACCTAAATTAACAGCATCAATAATATGACCTCAAATTAAGGGAGGGACTTGGAAAATGTATAGAAAACATGTATCCTGCGTTGCGCAATTTTCCATCATATATCTCATTTTTCTGGAACGACCTTAGGTAGTTACTCACAAAATTCGAATTAAGGTTTGGTGTTAAAATGTCATTCCTAAATAATTTTATTATTGAAGGTTTTCTGTACCCTCTCTGACCGTCAGAATGTATCCGTATGATGTAACTCATAGATTATAGAGACGCGCGTTGCAGGAAAAAACTTTAACTTTAGCCTCATTGACATCCACCATTCCACGAAGACGTTTACGAAATTTAAATCAGAAGTACCATCGCCAGACCAATGAACGAGACGTTGAGCGCGGCCATAGGCATCTGTTTGCTTGGCATCAAACACTTTCGAAAGTTATGTAGCACTGCCTGATGTATTCATAAGTTACTTACCAAGCCACCTTTTTTTAATCTTTGTCGGGTATTTTTTCAAACACAAAAACTGTGATAAAATCGCAGCTTTTTGGTTGCGCGCATATCACGCGCGCTACGGTATATTTTGATCGTAGTATTTCGCCGACTTAACTTTAAAAGAACGAGTCGTCAGAGTTAAAAGCTGAAATTGGGAGAGTTTTCGTCTTGTTCATCAGCTACCGCAAATGGACAAATGAAAACACGTGAGCAAACGCTGAAAAAGCTGCTCGAGTGATGCTACCAGCGTTGAGTTTTGAAAGAGAAAAGGATATTTTCTGCTTGTGAAACGCGTTTGTATGTTTTTCTTTTGTTCTGAAGTGTTCGGGCCATAAACTGAACTGCTCAAAAGTAGACGAGAAAGTAAATAGTTGTAACAACCTTAACGTTAAAGTCAGCGTAACCCTTTAACTAGTGGCAATCAGTCACCTCTCCCTTCCCCCCAACCCAATTTTCGTCTTCAAATCTCTTGAGCTACATTGATGCGTCAGGATACCACACTTAGGCAAAAGTTCCTCCACCGAAAAGATTTCGCCTGAACTTGACACTGACCGTGCGCTATTTAAACCATCTGATGAAAAGATACCGGAGAATAATCAAACCATAACAATAGGCAAAGTTTGCTACGCATTAAGTAGTGAGAAGTTGGACGCCGTATCCTAACCCACTTGTCAAAGTACCTACTGAGAGAATTAATAAGCACACGTAACTTACTTGGATTATAACCAACCAAGGTGTAAGAGTTTTTTCGTATCAGGTTGGCCACTCCAAGACCTTCAAAATCAGCCTTATATGATATAACATCATCTGGCAGTGGATCCAAGAAAAGTATTTCAAGCTCTCTCTTTTCCTAATGGTAAAATGAATTAAAAGGAAAATAGTTGAACATGAATAGACTTAGCTATCGTAGTGACATATTGTATACCTACTTTTGCTTTGATGGACTTTTTATTTTTGTTACATACCTGGAATGTTCTCTCCAATAGCCCACGCTCCCATTGGTTACTTTACTCACCTTGAGACCTGTCCCTTAATCCACTGACATCAATAGATGATTATTTTGTCGCCAATATATACTTCAAAATAATAATCCTAATCGATGATAGGAGTGATAATAATAACACTTTAAGTCTAACATTACCTCTGTGTATGCCCAATCAGGTATCAATCCGGCACAATCACCCGCAGATGATTCTATACATAGCACAAAAAATTACAACGAGATTTAGGTAAAGATTAACATTTATCACAAATATCGACTAGGCTGTAAACAAAATAAGTTCAGATTACGATGCATAGCTGTATGTTTTGGTGAACCACAACAAGGCATACCAAAATACATTAAACTACACCAACCACCAAACAACGCCAAATACCTGGCACCCGCCGGAGCACCAGCGGGTTATTCTGTTGCGAATCACCGGGTATACTTTCCCCATCCAAACCGAATTTACAGAACAAAAATTAAATAAATAACACAAAAAATAATATTCAATTTAGTACTAAAGCCTTCATCATAATTATTTTTCAAATATTCCGTGCTCTTTAATTGTTATCAAATAACTTTGTGCTGGACCTAAATCATCATCAACTATTTTTAAACAAATAAACCAAAGGCAGTTCTTCTAGAAAACAAACTCCGGTAGAAAGTTTGTATGTCAGCAAGTGGAAGATTTTGAATTTTAGATTAAGAAAATTCATCACTCAATTTTTTTTATTTGACCCATAATCAATGTGTACTACGCCTTATAAACAGGTCTAAGCTTCGTTGCCTTAAAAACGTACGGGCATGTTTTTTCTCAATCGATAAATAATCAAAGATAAAGCTCGATCTAGTTTACCTTGAGCTGAGTTTTTCTCCACATTATCTGTACCATGAGGCGAGGGTTCTATTTCCTCCTCAGAATAATCTCTGTTTGTAAATGAAGACCCACTCCCCGCTTGTTGATTGTTTCCTATCTGATGTCGTTGCCTTTCAGCTTCGGTCACGATTGAATCAAGAGAATCATTCTTATCTAGTGATATAGAACAACATGGTAAGCTAAAAACGTCAGAAGATAGTGCAAGGCTTTTAAAATTGAATTTTAGATGTATAACTATGAAAAGTAAATCAAAATGGACAGCAGCTCTGTTGAAATGATTCTAAAAGCCTGAGTGATAGCACAAAAATAATATGGGAGTAGAATTGGCAGAGCAATTATTTCTGAGAGAAAAAAGTCCACAATTACCTAATGTGATATGCCCTGAATCAGCATGAATGAATGATTCATGCTGTGAATCATCCATTTCGCTACCAATCGCATCAGTGTCTGCGGGTGATGGCAACGGTGATACTTCATCGTCTGCTTCGTAGCCACTCTGGTTCATGTCACCACCTGGAGAATCTACCGATTGGGCATCATCAGTACCTGGTGTGAACAAATAAGACAACAATTATGGTCTGTTTTCACTTACTTCTTGCCACACTTACACCGTGGAACCAGCCAATCAGACAATAAAAGAATTGCAGAAATTCCCTACAGCAAGGTCAAATGTATTTCATGATCTCCTGGTTTGGGACAGGCCAAGATCGAGCCCAGGTTCCCCAAAACCCGTTCTACAAAAGACACTAAAGGAGCTGTTGATTGTCGGTCTAGCGGTACTCGCTGATTGAAATAAACCTCTACCTATTGACATGTGACATGGATCTCCGTGTTCTGAATCACCCGTTTCGCTGATATCTATTTCACAGTAAGAAATTGACGAACATGTTGATGCATCATCATCTGCTTTGTAGTCACTCTGGTTCACATTACCATCCGGGGAACTTACCGGTTGGGTATCAACAGTACCTGGTGCGAATAAATTAGCCCCAAACAATAGTTATTGTCTTCTCTAATCTACTCCTGGTTACAATTATACCCATGCAACCAGCCAACCATTAAGAAGATTGCAAACATTCCTGACAATAAGGTTACATGTCTTTCATGATCTCTTAGTTGGGACCCTACTGAAAAGACACTAAAAGGAGCTGTTGATAGCTATTCTAGCAATACTCACTGTTTGCAGTAGACTTTAACTGCAGGCGATATGTAGCCAGGCATGTATTTTGTAATAAAAGTGAACACTTACCAGGTAGACAAACTTCCTTCTCAGCAGCATGCTTCAGTTCCAACCAATTAATGGTTTCACTGCTGTCCTCGTTACCTGCTTCTACTGCTAACCTGCACAAATAGAAAAGTGACTGATGCAAGTTATTGTCATGTTGAAAATTAACACCTTTTCTTTCAGCTTCTGTATAAAATTTAGGAAAAGTGCCAGTGTCACCTCGCACAAACTGGGTTGTACATCGTTTCGGTAAAGAAAAGCACAGTGAGAGTAGAAAGTGTCTCGGACATGAACACAAGCTAGAACACAAGGACAAGGGACTAAACTTACATCCAAAGATCTGCAGAGAAAACAATGTCGTCCAAATTTATCTTACTCCAGCACCCGACTAGGAATAATATTTGCATTACGTTTTAAATGACAAACTTAGCTTTCAATACACGCCAAAGAAACGTAAATATATTACCTTTTATTCACATTCTCCAAGAAATCGCCCAAGATGGCATGCCCATTAGCTCTGGCAACATCCTCAGGCAATGTAGAATTGTTCTTGTAATGTTTAAAAACTACTTTTCCAGCTGAGGTACTGAAAACCATTTCAAGAAATTCATAGCCATCTAATTCAGCAGCTTTGTACAACAGTAGGGTTAGAACTCTTATGGATAGAGCATCACTTGTCTTATTCAGGTTAGAAGATCCTGTTAAAATAATCCAAACCCAACATATATAGTTATATAACAAAATGTAGTACTTTTAGATTGACAGTCATAAAATCAAAACCAAAGTCATAACAACAACCAATTAAACAAAAGGAAAGGAACATAGAACAATTTGCGAATAAGAAGAAAAATATCAGAAAAGCGAGGGGAAACTGAGAATGACTGAGTAACGATTGTTTTTAGTTCAAATTTGACTGGAAGAGAGAGGGGCACGAGAGCAAATAAAGGCAAGAAAAATGCAATCCTCTCCTACAATCAATTCAGACACTACTATTCAGATCATTTCGATGTTGCTTTATAAAACTATTACACTGGAAAACGTAGCTTTCCTATAGCAGTCCACGAATGTTTTACTCCACACCATTTCATTGAGACATGCAATCAAATATAACCCTGAGGATTCTGAGTCCATGGTAATGCATACACACGACACTAGATTTAGCGGTTTCTCTTGAATACTCTGATAAATTGAGTATAGCAATTAGCCTACGTTAGCCTCTATACCTTGCTGTAGTACTGTCAATTATTAACATGATACTTGGGTGAGCATTCTATACCTTTTCCTTCTCCGTTATGATTCTAATCTCACCCATGCTACGCTTTGGGTCACCGTAAATAAAGAATTTTGTTTCAATCTCTGCGATTTCAAAAAAAACTGACAAGCCTTTTTGAAGTAAACAATCCTGCACTGTCGCACGGCCAGTATTTACCTGCTCCCATGGCTGCACCACGAGAGGCAGCCTCTTGAGGATCACCACCACTAGTTCCTTCTATTCCGGGAGTTTTTCCAAACGCATCAAAAAGCAATTTCTGGTATCTCTTAACTAGAACAATTTCTCCAAGTATAGCCTGAGCATTCACGGTAAAGGTAAAATCGGTATATCCAATCGATCTTCCGTCTGACCCATCATACTCCACGCTGACTTTCACCTTTCCTGTCTTATTAGATACTGACATTAAAAGTTAAAAAAGAAAAGAAAGAAACCAAACGTCACATCAATTTCGTTCATTTCTATTGAAGATATACCCTATCTATCAGTACTGTACTTGGTAATTCGTTGTATTTCATTTTGTCGCAACACCTGGTTTTCTTAACATCGCGAGTAGATCTAATACAGCTGTAAATTGATTAATCTTCGATTAGAAGGTTTCTTCATCTTAAGTATATTGTGTACAGTTTAGTGAATTGTTGGTGGTGGGAAAAATTCAATAGGGTTTGTTGTCAACACTTAAACAAAGTTTCTTCAAGGATTTTTCTCTGCTACTTCTAACTAATAAATCATGGATTGAATTTCTTGATCCTCAGCAATGTTTATAGCACAGAGACTTGAGAGACCTAAAAAATGAATGAAATATTCTGGAAAAGCTAAGTTATCCTCTTCTACTCAATTATAAGCCTGAGATCTTCATCCTGCGGAACATAATTGAACAGTCAGGTCAACGAATGGCAGGCAACCCCGTACTTAAACTTTGTAGACTTTGAAAAAGCTTTTGACTCTATCCACCGAGAAAGTCTGTGGGTAATAATGGCCAAGTATGGAATCCCGGAGAAGATCGTGAAAATGGTAAGAGTATTTCATGACGACTTCAAGTGTGCTGTAGAAGACCAGGGGGAAACATGTGAGTGGTTTGACATTAAAACTGGTGTAAAATAAGGATGTAATATGTCGGGATTTTTGTTCTTGATTGTTATGGATTGGGTAATGCGAAGAGCAGTTGGCAATGGTGAAAATGGTATTAGATGGAAGTTTACAACAAAACTGGATGACCTGGACTTTGCGGACGATATAGTCCTGCTCTCATCTACCAAGCAGCAGATTCAGGAGGCCAGACGGGTGGTACTCAAAATCAACAAAGAAAAGACAAAAGCGATGAGGATCAATGCAAAGAACCAAGAAAAGATCATAATTAATGGACAGGATATTAAAGATGTCGATGAGTTCGTGTACTTAAGGACCAAAGTTTGTAGAGAGTGGTGGTATGAAGGACTTGAAAAACAGGTTATCAAAAGCCAGAGGTGCCTTTAACAAACTAAAGAAGATCTGGATCTCTAATAACATATTGAGGAAAACAAAACTGAGGCTGTATAAAACTCTAGTAGTGCCAGACTCTATGGATCTGAGACATGGAAGATGAACAAAGGAGATGAGAAAGCAGTGAATGTATTCCATAAGAGGTGCCTACGAAGGATCCTCCGAATCCGATGGCAAGACCATGTCAGCACCAAAGAGCTACTGGAAAGGGCAGGTATGAAGCCACTGAGTGCGGAAGAGATGTCTCGTAGATGGAAAATGATTGGTCATGTTCTTAGAAAAGATCGTAATAATGATTGCAATGTTGCTATGAGCTGGGCGCGAGAAGGTAAAAGGAGAAGGGGAAGACCAAAAACTACTTGGAGACGTACAGTAGAGAAAGAAAGGCAAGAGGCAGGTTGGAGGTCGTGGGAGGAGGTGCGGACAGCAGCAACCAATCGAGAGGAGAGGAAAAGCTCTGTGAAGGCCCTATGTGCCACGAGGCATGAAAAAGATTGATGATGATTACTTAATTAAAGCCTGAAATTAATTTGTAGTAGTTGCAACCTATTTGCATGTATACACTGTTACTTAATTATTAAATATCTATTTACCTATGTTTCCAGTTAGTGTTTTACCATTTTCTATTTCCAAAGGTACCGTATCAACACCCTCAAAATTGGCCTTTAGGTTCAACTTTTTGTACTCCTTAGGCAATTCTTCCCTCAAAGTGATGCAGAAGGGTATAATTTCCTATCAAAATTGACAAGGAATAAAATGACCGTTAAGGTAATAAATCACTAGAAATATTTTTGAATAACTTTCTCTCGGGGCACTTTACGGTACTCGAGGCTATGATCCATATCTACTGCTGAAGACTTGATGGGTCTAAAGAAAATTGTTGCGCTATTATTGCACTGGAAACACATAAAGTCCATAAGACAGGATCAGGACCAAAATGATCAGAAAGGAAAAGATCTTGCAACTCCATTAAAAGTAGTCACAGTGAAATAAAACGATCCGCTTAAATGCTAACTGAAATGCCTTATTGACCAAGCGTGAGGTCAGATGGCTTGATATTGGCCAACATCTTTTTTTGTAAGTGTTTCTGTGGACCGAGACGAAGTTGAGGTCTACAAAAAAGTAAAAAAGAGGCTAATATCCACCTTTATTATCCGACTACACCTAGTAGAGTACAAATAACGCCATAGACGAGTATAAATATCACGTGGTATTTGTATTCTAGAGTACCGGTTAAACAGGTTTTCTCGCATCGTGCAAACGAAGATTTGGATTGTAGTTACGAAAAAAAAAATGGCGGACAATTTGAATCATATTTCCGATTACGAAGAGTCAGAATGGCTGGCAAATATAGATCCAAGTTTATTAGATGAATCGAACGAAGAAAAACAGCTAGACGACCAGGAAATTTCTTCATTTATTGAAGAAAATAGAAACAGCAACACGACAACGCGCCAATTCCGTTCCGCTTCGAATACTCCCCGTAAATAAATATCTGCGAAATTCGTCCGCACTAGAAAAACAGCTTGGCGTGTTGGATAGTAAATAACTTATTGGACGGTTTGTTGTGTAGTATCGCTGAGTATTTTTACTCATTCGTTTGTATTTTGACGAGCCCGTAGGGCGAGTCAAAATACGGCACAACTCGTAAAAATACTCAGCGATACTACACGACAAAACGTCTAATAAGATTTATTAAAAACTGGATCAATGGATAATGCAATTCAAGACTTTTTATTGGCTTAGCCATTATGGTATATGAGCCAATATACCATAATCTACAAATATGGTAAGCGTACGCGTCAGCTTAAAATCAAAAGGGAGCTAAAAAATCTGGTTTCTTCTTACAAAATAATTATTTCTTGGGGGCGTTTTTTAATAAAACAATTATTCCACTCGCACTTGTTGGATATGAGATGATTATAGCCAACTCGGCGCTACGCGCCTCGTTGGCTATCTATCATCTCATATCCAACGCACGCTCGTGAAATAATTGTTAAATAGATCTTGACCGAACAAGCTCTATTGCATAGTAAAAACAAGAATGACCTGAGAAAGAAAGCTAGCTTTGATGGTGCGTGATCGTTTTACATTTGGCAAATTGAAAATTTAAGTTATTTGATGGGTGTTCTTTGAGTTGTTAACATATTTCCACAAAAGCAAATTCAGGTCCTGCTCGGGAATGGCACTAACTTCTGTTGCCCCGTTTCCTGTTACACAAACCCGCTTCCATGCTTTCATATCACTTTGCTTTTAAATTTTTATATTTTCCAGTTTTTGTTGCACGAAAAACTTACGAAACTCGTTTTCTTTTTCTTTTTTAGCGGGATCAAAACGGGAAATTTGCTCGGGTAGCCATTTAGAACACAGGATTTCCTTCATATTGCCCACGGACGCTGCCAGCATTATAATAATACCTGTTCATACTGCGGAAATTTGGGTCATAAATTAAGCATTCTGCACAAAGCTTACACCACAACAAAAGATAAGGCAAGACTGGTAATTCTACGGTAGAAGCAAATTAAAATAAAACGCTGCGCGCAAAGTAAAAAAAAAAAAAAAAACAATTCGATTATCAAACGATTACCTGGATTTGTCCTGTTGCAGGAAAGATTTGCTTGACCACTACAAAAATTCAAACTTAGAATTAGAAATTGAATGCTATCCAAAACAATTTGTAAACAGTTAAGCCTATTTTTGTAGGAAAACACCTATAGCAATGTAACCCTTAAAATGTAACCGCTTCCCGGTTAGCTCAATGGATAGAGCGCTGGACTGATGTGCGGGAGGTCGAGGGTTCGAGCCCAGCCGGACCAACGCTCAGGGTCTTAAAATAATTGAGAAGAATTTGCTACCTTTCTGTAACATCAAGAAATGGTTAGATATTCTGGTCTCCTCGGATAGGGACGAATAAATGAAGGTCCTGCAGGGTTGGGGTAGGAGACGTTAATTTCCCACACACGAGATTACTGTGTGATGATGCCCTCCCCTGGGGTGGGATGGGTGGGAGGGTGGACTAGCATGAATGGTTCATATGTTCCTTTCTAGTCCTTCCCCACTGCAAAACTTAATGCAGCGAAAATGGACTAAATTAAATAAAATTAGATTAAATTAAAAAGTGTTGAAAGCATATGCAAACGCTAAAAGCATTTGAGTGATTATATTGAACAGGGTATGCATTTACAAGGTAATTTGGTTTTATGATCGACTAAGTTGATTATGTAAACTGGCCACCGTAAAGGGTTTCAAGCGTTAGCTGGCATCCTTTGTTCAAATTAATGATACAATAATAACTAAATCCTTTTGCTTGAAAAAGAATATAGCTATCAATAAATTCATAAGAGGGCCCTGAATAAAAGATGGTAAATTGCCAACTAAGTGAGTAACACTCAGTTCACACTCATTGTATGTTCTCTCATATTGTAAAAATATTTCAGAACTACTCACTACATTTAACTTGAGGCTCAAGTTTAAGTCATGGTTTTTGCGACTTACCTCCAGTAGGGGTCAAAAGTTCAAAGAACACATCTCTACCCTCCTCTAAAACAGAGTCACTTTGCCCAGAAAAACCAAAAATCTGCCATAGGAAAAGAGATTTAATTCAAACAAATGAGAAGCTCCTCACAATGGTTTCCTATTTTTGTTTGATTACAGAAAGGTAATCTATCCAGAGCTAGATCTATCCTAGTTTAAAGTAAAGAAATTTAGAGGTCAGCCAGTACTAAACATACTAAAGTTTCCCATATAGTACGCAGTGTATCTTTTCAATTCACTTTTTATGGATAAATAAGGTAAAGTTTACGACACGTTGTAACCGACAAGTTACCGACACTTCGCCGACAGGTCACCAACAGTCGGCCGTTTGTCGACCGACACTTTTGACTAAAACTGTCGGCAAACCGTTGGCCGACAGTTGGCCGTTGTGTCGGCCAACAGTTGGCCGTTTTGTCGGCCGACAGTTGGCTGTTTGTCGAGCGACTGTTGGCCAACTGTCGTCCGTTGTCGGTCGACAAACGGCCAACTGTCGGCCGACAGTCGACCGACAAACAGCCGAAAAATGGCCGACAGGTTTTTTGGGAGCTCTTCTTCACAATTACCCTTAATATGACCATAGTGACCCAACCAACGGAAAAGTTATGGAGAGACAAAAAAAGTTCTCCACTCAAAGGGATCCCTTTTTGCTTATTGCCTCCACATTTTGATACTGCTCATGAAAAAAGTTTAAAGGTCAAATGTAAATTAACTCTTTTCAGTTAACCGTCTCATAAATGTTTAAAACTCCTCTCCTATAAATATGCCGTCTTTCATACCCCATATTTCTCACAGTTCATGTGACCTTAAGCCTTTTTTCGAGGAGGAGTTGTTTTAACCAAATGACAGATACAATTTTAAGCAAGAGCTTTGGATGGATGACACATACCTCGGAAGGCGTGCACAGATCTATGGGAGAAAAGAATTACAAGGGTCAATACATATAAGTAAATTGTGTCACTCTCTAACACATTTTCTTTTTACATATTATTCAGACATGTATCAGGCAGGCATTATCGATTATTTCCACCGAAAAAATAACCAAAAGTTGATTGCACAATTCCTGGAGAATAGTATATGCTTTACATATACGTGTAGCAGAACACATAAACGCACTGAAAGCTTCAATTTCTGAGAGTGACCCATACGCGGGCCATTCCAACACTTCAGCCACAATGAAGCCTGCCTAAAATTTAAGAACCTTTTAAACTAAAATTTCCCAGTTAAGCATCCCTTGCATAAAACAATTCTGGGCTAAAATCTCAAAACAAGATCCTATGTTTGGAATGGAGAGTTTTTTTTCAAATACAATACAGTTCAACACATGCGATACAAAAAGGGTGACACACACTAGTCTGAACAGGGGCAGTGTTATAAGACCACAATACTGCACCTTCAATACCTCCACACCATCAACAAATTCATCTGCATGTATAACTTAACCATGTTAAGCAGGCCACTGTAAGGCTGCAGTATCACAACCACACCCACGAATACAAGTTATTTTAACCAAAATTAAGATCTTAAGAAGCCTAATTTCACAGTTAACATCATTTATGTAATAACAAATGGGCCCATAGAGCTGTCTGCTCTTTTTTTATCATTAGCTAAATTATACACTAGTTTCTAATAGCGATAAAAACAGAATGGACTGGTTTGGATGCAAAACTTGCTTCCCTATTCCTAAAATTTACATTTTAAACAGAGGCTTTGTGATTGTCCAGTTACCGGGACATTTGACGAATCGGTCCCTGGTCTATAAAAAGCCATGTGATCCAACATTTGTTACAAATTCCAGTTGAGGACTTAAACTTAAAATATAATGGCGATGACAAAATAAGTCGCGTTGTTTAATAACACGTGAGTTTATTCATTGTAATGCCTTTCAAAAATGTACAAAACGTTTTTGCTGTCATAGTAACCCCCTTTCAGTCAGACAGCATTACAGCAGTTAGCTTGGGCCAAATATTTTCCCATCCAGTCCATACACTCATTCAAAGTACAAATTGCATGAACTATCACCATACCTTCTGAATGATAAGCAGAGTCACTAGCTTGAGCAACACCGACAGTATTGTTCATGATCGCATCCTGGCTAGAGTCTGACTACATGATTGAAAAATGATTAGGTCAAGAAAGCATTACAGAAATTTTGATCATAATGAAGGAAGTTGGTTTTGTGCAAAAAAAAATATGGAAAGTAAATAATATTCAGTTCATAATATGTTTGGCCAGACCATTCAAAACATTGATATAAACACTAAAACAAGGCTTAAGTTTGACTGCCAAACAAAGGCAGCCCACAAATTGATAACTTTCATTCCAAGTTTTATGATCTCTAAATCTATTTACATGCAATTAATAAAAAGCTAGGATCAAGTACTGTTATTGCTAACTATTACGTGTTTGAGAGTTTAGTCACTGAGGTTGAACTAATTCAGTCACCCCATTTTCAGAATATTTTACATAAAAAAAAATTGTCAAGAGCATATAACAATTTTTGTACATTGAATTCCCTCTCTGAGAGCATGTAAGTATAGGAAGAGCACGACACTTCCAATATTAAAGATATTTAAAGGTTGAAAATAAAAATACCTCATTTTTGATGGGTTCCCGATCTGTAGTCACAGCTGTTTGTTGGGAAGGATCAGTTTCTGATGTTGCTACATGGAAAATAAAAAAGTTCTTAGTTAAGCATATTTAAATGTAACTGCTCTTGTCATTCTCTCAAAGCTATCCTTATTTCAATGCAAAGCTTTATTAGCTAAGTTTTAACATTTTACAGGAAGGGCTGACTGCATTTCCAGGATCAAATGACTCACCATGCCTGTAATAATAATTCCTTCTGAGTTCTTCATTTTTAACAACGCAATTAGCACTACATGACAACACAAGCAGACAATAAGGCTGATCCCTAAAAAAAGTGGTACTTTTTGAGCGCCTGAGGTCTAATGAAGCACATGATATGAAATAATATGACATCTCCCTTCCTTTAAAAATAATACCACATCAACAAAGAGATGGAACGTATTCTATACCGGGACATTCCTCAGTTGTTATAAGCGTATTCCTCAGTGTTCTTATTATTATAAATCTATTCTTCAATTTCTCTAATCTTATTGGTTTAGCCTATGTGTAGGTATCACAGCTCTCCCACATCTGGTGACATATCCTCAGCTGTGCCTGAGGTCCTTCACAGAACGTTGTTCGTTAAGGCTGTATCATAAGATCCCAGTCTGGCCGCTGTACTGTCCTTCTGTGATGTCACTGTGAGACTAACTAGGGCAGGACTCGTTGTCCGTTGGCACACTGAGTTTACCATTCATTGGCATCAAGGGTCATTTGCCATTTGCTGTTGTTGTTTCTGGTCACAATTTGGACTGCGTTCTTCGATAGGTGGCTTCTGTACTGCTGAGTCTGATGGTTTTCACTGCCTCATTATCAGGACTGTTGAGAAGGGCCCTCTGGCACACTGGTAATCTGGCTTTGAATTTGTTGTTTGTGAACAGCTCTGCCATAGACTTCAGCTGGTGACCCAAGAGAGTGGCTACGAAGGACAGAATAGCAAGGTATGGGTCTTCTCTGTTCTCATCGCACTTTTGGAGAATGCTCTACACAGTCTGAACCATTCCCTCAGCAAATCCATTTGATTGGAGGTAGATCAAGGAGCTAGTATTGTGCTCTCCTCTGTAAACGTTCATAAAGAGCTTAAATTCTGCTAAGCTGCACTGCGGGCTATCATCAGTCATAAGCTGCGTAGGGATGACAGGAACTTGCTGATTTGGTCTGTTGGTAGGAAGTATCGCTGGCCACTGATATCGAACAATTCGCTAGATGGCCTTAGTATATGATGTTGAGGACCTCAGGTCTGAGAGTGGGAGGTAATTACAGTGCCATCTCATTTGGTCAGTTCTACACTGAAATTTAAATAGTCATGGGGCAGTTGGGGGCACTCTTTTCTTTTCTGTGGCCATCACCCAAAGACCACTTCTTTTAGCTACTAAAATGTAGTATCTTCCCCTGTTTTGTCACAAATCTGTTGTAGCTTTGTTGGAAATGCGAGGAGATTCTGTGTGAAGTGGTTGATACATATTTCTGGAAGTTGACCTTTGCTAGAGGTGGGCGTTGGCTATTGGCACATCACGATCTTTCATGTGTCCACAGAAGCTACCTTCCCGGCATTTAAACTGCAGTTTGTCTTTGTTTAAATTTCTTCCCCTATCCCTAGATCTGATCATTAGGTTTATCATATTTGCATCGTGCTCTTCCTCTGTAGCTCCCTATATGAGTGTATCATCAGCAATACTGGGGACTCCTCTTAGGCCCTCTAGTCCTGACTCTAAATGTTTCTGGAACACATCTCGTGATACAACAAGGCCAAAGGGGAGCTGTGTAACTGACTCCAGGCGCGATTACCGCAAGTTCAGAATTAGAAATAAGGACGTCGCAGCACTGATTAAGACCACTGGACTTTGTGTTGATTTCCAATGAATTATCTTTATTACAATGTACCAATGCTCAAAAACCGTCAAACTAAAATACAAGCGAAAATATCTTGTCTAAGCGACATGAAAGAACAAAGCCGAACAATAATTGGATGTAATAAAAACACGAATGCAGGAAATGGCAAAACAACTAAACTAACTAGAAATAAACCGACAAAATGAGACTAAAAAAGGTAAAAACATGTGCTTACCGATTGTCCTCTCTGTACGCCTGACTAGTTATATACGCAAGATCCATAAACTTCGCAACAAACTCAATAAACTTCACAAACACAAAAAACTTAGACCGCATGCAGACTACTAGTAAAGACGCACGCGGTTCTGAAATATGATCTGCCGGAAACGTCACTAATATTTAACCTTGACAGTTACAAGCTGGGTGAAACAACATCTCCAAACTGGGGTGTTCAATGTAGCCAGGTAGGAGCTGACTTCATCTAATGGTACATGCCAGTAGCCTTCCTTTACATCAACCAAACCAGAGAATTTGGCAGTGCCAAGCTGTTTGACTCTTCATCAATTGTTTTAGTATAGTAATGCTCACACTTTATTGCCTTTATGGGTCGTGTGGGTCGCGACAAACTCTGATTTTGGTGACTTCTCCGTAGTCATAGGTTGTTTCAGAGAGGAATATATTGTTAACCCAGTCTGTGGGTTCGCTTCCTAGAATGAGCACACCAACTTCTACCATTGGGGCAACTTCCCTTTCAAACATGAATTGTATTGAGGATTGCATAGTGTGTGTTCATTAAGGCGAGTCTCCTTGTCTTCCTCGGAGGTTTCTACGCTGCAACTAAATTTTACTAGCTCAAGTGCCTTACAGGTTTTACAACTAAGCATTGCAGGTCCTGGTACATCATTGGTATTTAAAAATGAACTTTTTAATACTACCATAGCCTAGCTAGGTATGCTGTAATCCTTGAACGTGTTAGGCCAAGGTGTCTCTGTTGGGGATCGGGATTGAATCTGCCACAATTTTCTTTTGAAATAACATTTACCTCCACACCAGTGATATCCTTGCAGGTAAGAGGTAAGAGTACTGTGTGTGTACCATGAAGGTCTGCTGTGACTTAAATGGTGTAGCTTTCCTCTGCTTGATACTTGTGAACTAAATTGGGCTTCCTACTGTTCCCAGGAAGACTTCGTCATAGCTTGAGCATTCGCTTGTTACACCATCAGCCTGTTCTTTTGGTAAGGTCATCACATCTGACCTAGTTTTTCACTCTTTACTAAGTCCCAACGGCCTCTCTGTATCACTTTCCTTTAAGTGGGATTGTGTGTCATTTTTTTGTATTATCCCTAGTCTGTGGAACCTGTATTGAGCGCTCAACCTGTATCAAGTGGTCACTCACTCAGCCATCCCCTGTGGGTGACCGCTTAATACAGGTTCAACTGCACTCTCTTAATATTTCCAACTAGCCATAACTGCAGCAGCATTTTCATTAAAACGACATCAAGTTAATATCAACTAAGTTTACATCAACTAGTTTATATGAACTAAGTTCTGACGAAGGGCTAACGCTCGAAACGTCAGCTTTTTAACTCATTACGGTGGCCAATATTATTTTACAATTTCAACTTAGTTGAAATAACCAAATTACCTTTTTACTCCCACCAACGCAGCACTAGTTTCTTTAGAAACTTTCACCCTTTATATAGCTAGTTTATATACACCACCAATTAACTGATTGTTTTTTTTACAAAATTCACCAAGACTGCTTTTTTTTTTGGGCTACTAATTAACCTTTGAATGAAGTAATCAAGTCTACTTCTAATCAGAAAAGAAGAAAAGAAAATAGTTACACTTAAAAATCGCTTTCAAATACACCTTCATTAAGGGAAATTTGCATGGCTAATTTGAAATCATCACCTTGCTCTGCAAGGCTTGCTCCAGAGGCTTGAGTGTTTTGAGAAATTTGATCACTTACTCCATTGTTAGTAAAACATGTTAAAGTTGTTGTATTATAATTATAGTACCCACATAAGTATAATATGCACTGTTTGCACCTTAAGGTCACTGTCAATAAAATAGGGAGCTCTCCGAATGTTCTGGCAAAGTTTAGTCAAAATCTGACAAAACCACGCACCCTAGTATATATAGTGAGTTCAAGTAAAGGACGTATTTCCCATAAAAGTAGTTTCCATAAAACAATGTATAATCCTTTTTAAGTCATTCAGCGTTACTATTCGTATCCTTAGTTTGGGTTCAAACAAGACAAGCCCTAATAGTCATACAAATACAATAAAAATACTTGCTGACCAAGTCAGGTTGGGGAGGAAGTATTTGGCTCTATAGGTCATGATGCTTGTACCTTCCTGCCCCTCCATTCAAAAGTCATGACCTCAGGCCACATAGTTTCCTTTGCAGCCCTCTCACTCGTTCAAAAGATATAGTGAATGAACCATTACCCTTACCTCCTGACTGCTCAGCAGTGTCACTAGCTCCAGCCACACCAATGGTACTGTTTCTGATTGAATCCAATCCAGAGGGTGACTACATGATTGAGAGGTTATCATTATGAATAAAGAAAACTATTTCAGTTTGCACATTTATATGTCACATATAAAACTAGAGAAAAAGGTAATTTAGTTTGTACCCTTAATTACGAAATTATGGAAAGAATAATTTATAAGGAAATTACTGACTTGAGACCAAGGATTGCACCTGACTCAGGCTCCTTAAAACATACACATTCTCTAGGGAGGACTGTTTTCATGTAGATGCATGGGCTTTGAATCAGCTAGAGGAACTTAAGTCCGGTAATCTAGAGCAACTGATTTTCATAAAAATAAAATTAATAGCAATTGACTTATCTTTATTACTGAAGAGAGGTGGGGTTGATTTCAGGCTATCCAAAATTGAGCCCAAGCCAATGCAGTCATGACCATGACCCATTCAAAAATATAGATAAAATGCCAAAAATAAATATACCTCATGTGAAATGGGTTGCTGATCTACAGTTGCAGCTGGTTGTTGAGAAGGATCAATGGGTAATATCCCTACATGGAAAATAAAAATTAATACACCTATCTCTTAGTTACTGCTTGACTTGTTGTTATTTCACAACATGTTCTTCTTTCAATGAAGAGCACTACAAGTTTGAATGCAGGAAGGGCCAACATTAATTAACTACATTCCAAGAATCAAATAGATTGCAACTCATCACCAATTTACACATGCCAATCACCATATTAAAACAGTTGTGTTCCAGGAAAAACAAAACTATATTTTTATATAGACTTTCATTTTCAAAATAAAATTTGAATATTAATGAATATTAATTTAACTGCTCTTTCTTATGCCACTGACCTTTAAATAAGGAAATCAAACCTTGTGCTAATGGCTTATTGGGAAAAGAACACAAATGTATCTATTTTGTCTACAACTGTGGGTTATTAATTCATTACAAGGTACATTTTGCATTGTGATAATGCCCTTATCTCGATGCTGGTTTACCTGGCTGTATCAGACTTGCCCGGGAGGCTTGCACGTTTTGGAAAATTTGATCACCTGCTGTGTGATGAAAATCATATTGGTGGATTAAGAAATGAACATGAAAGCGATCTTCACAGTAATGAAAACTACTTGAGCTGTTGCGAAAATAAGAGGTTATGGGTTTGAGTCCTGTAGAGGCCTGATTTTTTTTCTGGCCTTATTTTTTATTTAATTTTTTTTCTAATTTGCTAATGTCTGGCTTGTCCATATTAGTATGTTTGTTAACTGCAAGTAAAATTAACTTTCATTTGAGGATGAGAATATATAATGATATAAATTGACATCTGCATGCAGTTAACTCATTATAGAGCCATTCCCTCCTTTTCATTTCAGAAATGCTCTCTTTTCCCAAGAGCAACCGCTGCAAAGCAGCATGTCATCTCAAAAAGTAAATCTAGTTGATATCACCATTATGATCAATTACTTGATTGTAGTTTTTACAAAATTTATTACAACTGTTTTTTTTTTCAGCAATTAAGCTTTAAACGAAATAACATTTTTCTGTCTCACAATTAGAAAGACCACTTTCAGACAGCACATTTACACTTGTCTACAAATCTTTTTCAAATATATCTTAATTAAGAAAATTTTCATGACTTTGAAATCATGACCTGAGTTTACCTTGTTCCATAAAGCTTGCCCCAAGGGCCTGAGTGTTTAAGGAAACTTGACCACCTGCAGTGTTGTCAGCTAAACATGTTGAAGGCAATCTTTGGCTGGGACTTGGCTCTACAGGTAACAAACTGATGTCATTGTTCATTACAATTCCTGGCATTTTAGCCACTACCAAGCAAAGACCCACAGACCAAAAAGATTAAGATAAATTAAATAACAACAGGCAGACAAATTTTGAATAAATCCTTTCAACACTTAAATGAAAGACCCCTGCTCTTCATTTTCTTCTCAACATCTGAACATCATCATGACTAGAAGCTTAATTCTAAAGTTTTGCCAATGGGTTTCTCCTAATTAATATAAAAAGTTAAGATGTATATGAGCACGATCCTTCGCAGTAAAGCACTATTTGAGCAATAGTGAAAATCAGACCTGAAAAAAATTTCAGGCCTGTACGGGATTCGAACCACTGACCTCTGCGATACTAGTGCAGCGCTCTACCAATTGAGCTAACAAGCCAACTGGGAGCAGGCCATCAAATTAATTCGACATAAACCCGTAGATGATAAATCAAACAACAACAAACATATGAAACATATGTGTGAACTGCGGTTATGAGACGTATATGAGCACGATCCTTCGCAGTAAAGCACTATTTGAGCAATAGTGAAAATCAGACCTGAAAAAAATTTCAGGCCTGTACGGGATTCGAACCACTGACCTCTGCGATACTAGTGCAGCGCTCTACCAACTGAGCTAACAAGCCAACTGCTTGTTAGCTCAGTGGTTCGAATCCCGTACGTCTCATAACCGCAGTTCACACATATGTTTCATATGTTTGTTGTTGTTTGATAAAAAGTTAAATTGTAAATGTAGTTCACACCTACAAACAAATAATATATTCGAACAGTTTGTCAGTGTCTCAATTTATATTCTCAGTCTGACACCAAACTACAATATATTATTACCTGATGCAGTGAGACCATATTTAGATCCAATTATTGGAAAAGCAAAGACTGGTCCATCACTACAGTAACTAATATTCCATAGCTGATAGGGTACCTATTTTTAAATCAATTCAGAAAGTAATTATGATACTGAAAGTGAAATTCAAATATATGAAGACATTATGGCAAGAAAGTTACAGCATCTTTTATCATCATGCTGTCTCTTAACCCTGTAACTCCCAGAAGTGACTAATACAACTTCTTTGATCTCTACAATATTCATACGTTATCTAGCAAACAAGTAATGATAATGCTCAAACTTATCATGTAGAATTTTTGTTTTGATCTAATACAACACTAAATTCTCATAACTAAGTTACGAGGAAATGTGTAGCAGCTAGAGTGGATAGTTAACAATCATATATCTTTGGATTTAAGGGTTATGTGTATCATACACTACCAAAACAAATGACAAAAATATGACAGTGGCATCATAAAACAAAATACAGAATCTTATTCTTAAAAGCTGTGGATTCAGTATAGCGGTAAGTATTGCCATTCCTTATAGAATTATCCACACTCAGTGCATTAATGAATGTAAGATATCACCTTTCATTATTAAAACCAGGAAAAATCATTGACTTTGGATTGCCAGGAAAGTTATTGGCAACCCAGTGAAAACTAACATTGTGTCTCTACATATTAGTCAAGAGAAATTAATTTTAAATAACTGGAAATCCCAATTAGCCAAATGCAGCATGCAAGCAGGCAGGCAATTTAAAAGCATGCATATAACATCTATATTCAATAATCAATTAAAAAGCAGAATTTCAACCTAGCTAGGGCTTGTAAATACTAAAAGCATCCTAAGCCTGCACAGTAACCATCCTGCCCTGCTTAAAAATTTATAAAACTTATGGTAAATTTATACAGTAAAAGGTCACTTTTCCAAAGTTAGGGAAAAGGAAAACAGTTGTAAGTTCTGCACCAAAACCCATCTTTTTCTTAAACAGGACCGCAAGCCCACATTAGCGAATAGCCTGAAGAAACTACTCATAAGGAAGAAAAGGTCAGTCCAGTCAGGCCAGCTTACTGTAATTTGCAAAACGAAGCCAAATGAAATGAAAATCGTTATTTGATTTCTGAAATAAATTATATAGAAATCTGTAATTGTGAAAAAAGAAAAATCAGTAAATTGCAAAAAAGGAATCTGTTAATGATTTGTGAAAAAGAATCTGTAATTTGGGAAATAAACTGAATTCTGTAATTTGCGAAAAAAGAATCTCTGTGGGAAACTCCATGGGCCAGAAAAATGAATTGGTGATCAATTCATTACAAGTGAACTACTAGTCTACTAGTCGGCCAGTAAGCCCGGTTCACATATAATCGCACACAATCGCAGACGATCGCAGACGATCGCAGACAATCACTGACGATGGCAGGCGATCGCAGGCGATCGCAGGCGATTGCACGATCGCTGAAACCACTCAACCGAAGATTGTGAATTGCCTGTTCACATATCATCCCAGCCAATCGTGGCAATCTGTGACATTCGAGTTCATGGTTTACTATTCAGCAGCAATACAATGTAACTCCAGTCAACTAACATAATGCAAAGGATGCTGAACTTTTAATAGGTGTTAACATTCTGCTTTTGTTGTTTTTACTTAAATATAACCAGAGAATCACTGCCAGATCAAAGAAGAAACGTCGCTTCTTGGTGCAGAAAGTCTTAAGAAAAACAGAATTCTTTGCTAAAGCAATTGAACAAACAATCGTATTTTCTAATTTCTTCCAAAAGCTGTTCCGTGTTAATTTCAACTTCCATCTTTTCAAAACACGCACATGTAGAAATTGATAAACAACTGATTGTCATGGTATCATGCCGCTTGCATAGCATTATTGGACACATTCCAATCGCATGATCACAGAACTTTGTTCACATATGATCGCACTCAATCGCAGACAATCGCAAGAATAGAACATGGTTCTATTGCTGTGATCGCCTGCGATCGCACACGATCGCAGAGCTGTTCACATATAATCTCAGACGATCGCTGGTGATCGAGTGCGATTGCCTGCGATCATATGTGAACCAGGCATTAATCAGGGAATAGCTCTTATTTGAGGAAATACGGTAGGTGCATTCATTGCAGTTAACTTTTCTCTCTTCATTTACACCAAAGCTGTCATTCAAGAAGTTGTCAGGATTTAAAGGGTGATTTTGAGAATGTAACCTTTAAGTGATTAATACATACCTCAGAAGAAGTACTTATATCTATGGGGTAAAAAGAAGTACCTGTGTTAATACAGTTGTTAAATAAATCAAGCTACAAGTAGCTTCTTAAAGTGCCCCTGAGATTAAAATTGACCAATCAGAGTGCGCGCTTTACTTTGGTTATGTTATAATTTTTGTTTCAGAAATACTCTCCTTTCCCAATCATTGCATCAATCAGCAATGTCATCTCAAAAGTTAAATCTAGTTTATATAATCACCATCAAGATCAATTACCTGATTGTAATTTTCACAAAATTCATCACTGTAACAGTGTTTTTTCCCCCAGCAATGTAGCCTTAAAAGAGATCACATTTTTCTGCCTCATAATTGGAAAAAGAAGACAGTACATTTACACTTGTCTTCAAATCTATTTCAAATACACCTTAGTCATGGAAATTTTTCATGGTTTTGAAATCATGACACAAGTTTACCTTGTTCTGTAAAGCTTGCCCAAGAGGCTTGAGTGTTTGAGGGAATTTGACCACCTGCTGTGTTGTCAGGGACTGGTTCATCACCACTTATACTTTCTGGCTGAAGAGGTACCTAAAGTATATATTTTTAAATCAATTCAGAAAGTATAATTATGTTACTGAAAGTAAAATTCGAATAATTGGGAATCAATGATTAGGGCAAGAAAGTTGCAGCACTTTTTATCTTCATGTAATCTCTTAGCCCTCTAACTCCCAGAAGTGATGAACAAGTATAAATTCTCTCTATAATTAATATTCACACCTTATCTAGCAAACAAGTAATGAGAATACTCAAACTTATCAGGTAGAAGTTTTGTTTTGATCTAATAAAACACCAAATTCTCACAACTAAGTTATGAGGAAATGAGTAGCAGCTTGAGTGAAGAATCAACAATCAGATCTCAGGATTTAAAGGGTTAAGTGTAACATGCACTACCAAAACACCAGACAAAAATATGACAATGGCATCATAAAACAACATATAGAGTCTTATTCTTAAAAAGTGTGGACTCAGTTAGTAATTACCATTCCTTGTAGAATTATCCTCACTTAGTGAATAATCAATGTAAGTTAGTCTCTTTCATTAATAAAACCAAGAAAAATTGACTTTAGATTGGTGAGAAAGTTACTCGCAACCCAGTAAAACTTCTATTGTGTATCACAGAAGTTAAAAAAAAATTATTTTTATTACTAGGAATCCCAACTAGCCAAATTCGGCATGCAAGCAAGCAGGTAATTTCAAGGAAAAAATGTAACTTGTACATAATTATGATCAATTCAAAAGCAGAATTTCAACCCAGCTAGGGCTTGTAATAGTCAAAGCATCCTAAACCTGCACAGTGGCATTAATCCTGCTCTTTACCTATAAACGGACAACTCTCATCAACTACAATCATTTTTAATTGTACCTTTGGGACTACTTCAGCTCTGTTAGCTTGCACCTGATCTCTTCTTCTTTGTTGGGTGGCTAAATGTAAGCTGGTGCCCCCACATCTACTTGACACACTTCTATCAGCACTCTGAGATGTTCCTGGTAGCAAACTACTTTTGTTTTGTGAAACATCCCAATCAAATCCTGACTGGTTCTGTTCTGATAGATTTGTAACTGGCATTCTGTTGCCTGGCTGGAAGGAATCAAAGGTATCATTTAGAGCAGCTAAATAATCTTGAGAAAAATGGTATTGTCTTTGTCTTACTGGCTGGGATTGGCATCTCTGATCTGAGGTTTGCAAATTAAGGTGAGGAGACAATATAGAAAATGGAGAATGGGCTGATGGTGAAGTGCCCCCTGCTGAAGCTTGTGTCTGTTTTCCTGGAACAAAAGTGTTGCTTGTTACGGTATATGTGACTGGAATGGAATTTTTCTGAAAGTCAGTTGGTCTGGAAGATTGTTTTCCATAAATTTCAAGTAAGCTGGTGTGACTTTGCACTGTTGTTGCAGTTGAAGTTGATGGATGTCCCTGTGGTTCAAGTTGTAGTGATTTTTTTCCTGAAAGCCAAGTACACAGAGATTAGTTACCAAAATTTAATATGTTTAATGCACAGGCAAAGGTCTCACTTCAGAGAAATTAAATGGGATTGACTGTATAATTTGCAATTTTCTTGTGTGTTTCTGTGTATGAAAATAGTTTGTATATCATCAATATTGCTATTTTAAGTTCAAAAACTTAACAAGCAATTACGGGTAACAGCTGTTCTTTAAGTGTATAATACACTGGCATAGTTGTTCAATTTATAATTGCCCTTATCTGGTACAATAGTAGAGTGGAATAATAATAATTATAATTATTATTATAATAATTAACAATTATTCCACGAGCAAGCGTTGGATATGAGATGATAGATAGCCAACGAGGCCTGTAGCGCCGAGTTGGCTATAATCATCTCATATCCAAAAAGCGAGAGTGGAATAACTGTTTTATTAAAAAAACGCCCCCAAGATATTAGACAAATCTTCTCGACTTTATTTTGTGAGAAGAAACCGGATTTAACAATGTACAGAAATTAGATTATGGTATATTGGCTCATATACCATAATGGCTGAGCCAATAAAAACTCTTGAATTGCATTATCCAATGATCCAGTTTTTAATAATTATTATTATTATAGTGGAATAATATTATAGTCTTATTGTATTCTACATACACATGTACATGCATAAAATCTTACTCATTGGCTTGGTCATGGGTGTCTCCAGTTGTTGTTGAAGACTATCAACTGTTTGAAGCTCTGGTCTTTCACAGACTAATTCGGAAGTTCCCTGGCCAGACTAAAAGTGTACAACTTTGTTAATTCTGGGATGAAGAGAGATCAACTAAAACAAATCTGTGTAATTACCTTAAATTATTAGATGACTTTCATCAAGCCCTTATAGTTTACCTCTCCTTGGAACTGGTAACTTTCAAATTTGAAAACACTAGTCACTGTCAACCTTTTCACAAAATTTCAAGATATCAGCTTCTCAGCCTGTTAAGCATTTTTTTTGGAATATCACTTATTATAGGTAATCCTTCTGATCACTAAAATGTCTGGTTTGGTTGTCTGAATAAATGGGGAGAAGCTAGATTTTTGCACCACAGGACTGAAACTAAAAGTTTTAGTTTGAAAGAAATATGACTGGCATGCATATGGGCAGCTCTAACTCATCAGGAACTTAAGCTCCCCAAGCAGGAGGAGCACCAATATCCCATGTTGATTGATGTTTAGGCCCTTGACTTGAGAGCAAACTTTTCAGTTAATTTTAAAGTACCATTAAAATAAACACATGATTATTTTATCATTAAAAAATCTTATTGAATCACCTGGAAAATCAAAATATGCACAGTTGTGGAGGAGAACATTTTTTTAAATACAAACCTCAAAAAATACATAAAGGGAAGCATTCCCCCTGGTACGCCTGTGAATTTTAATTCCATCCCACACTGTTGGTGGGTTGTCATGAAACTCCAATCTACGTCTTGTTTTCTTGTCCACAACTGTTGCACAGCAAAATCTAAAATTTTGAGGTTAACATGAAGACATTCATTAGAGAAAACATAGAAAAAAAATCACTGAATAAAAGGTTGAAGTATAGGGTGTACACATACTATTTATAAACAGGGATTGCAGAGCAATCCACCCCCTTTTCACCTCAAAAAAACAATAATGGAGATTTGCTCAGTATGGATTTTGAAACCAGTAGGATGTTAGCCAACCATTAAGAAAGACAAGGCAGCTGACCTCCTCCTCTTGATATTCTAGTAGCACACTCTTAAAGCTAACTAACTAAGACAATTTTTGTTTGCTCTGAATTGAATTGCTTTGAATGTTAATAATGTTAATATAGTGTACTAGTGGAATTAGCTTGTGATCACACTGTTTCTTTATACTGCAAAAGATGGTAAACATCTCACATTAATTTAAGGATAGTGCATACAAAAACAAAACTTTACCTACATGTCTCAAAAGGTGTGATCAGTGTACCATGAATACTTGGAGGAATTATTTTTGCTTGGAAGAGAGCTAGAGTAGAGCATTTGAATCAGGAAATTATACCAAGTAGATCTGAAGATATAATTTTTTAGTTCTTGCCATGACACTAAAACAGATGCTTAGCATCCCAATATAATTTCACAGTAAGCCTCTCTGGCACAACTGAAAACAAGCCTTTTCCTTGCAGAAATACTGGCATAGGTTTGATTCCCACCTGGTGAAAACTTTGAAGAAAATTATTTATTCGAAAAGAGAGCATTTTACCTTTTCAATCACCAATGGCCAACAGAGCCACTAAATTTGCAAAGTGGACAAGGTCCAAAATATGATACCTTAATTGAGTTTAACAGGGTGACCCTATTCCACAAAATGATGGAATGGTGGATATGGTAGAGCAGCAGAATATCCTACAAAACGGAACGTTTTGTTATATGAAACAAAAGTCTCACAGAAATAGAATTGTAATGAAATAAGAAAAGTATTAATAATGAACAGGCAAAATTGAAAGAAGCACAGTTCACTCATTATTGAAGTCTAGCGAGAGGATAGACTGCCAGAGGAAAAGTGAGATTCCTGAGCTAGCCCCTTTAGTCATTAAGTATAATTAATATTTTACTATACAAATATTTGTTGAAATTGTAATTATAATTATTATTATCATCACTGTTGTTTATATAATGTCTTTTTAGAATCTAATTATTGGTTGGGTGTCAATTAGTCACTATAATCTTAATTCAATTCTCACTTGTAATTAGACACTGATAGTAATAATAATTGTAATAATAACAATAATAATTTACCAATGGACATTCCCCTGGGTGGCTCTTCTTGTCCACTGTTTCCAGATCGAATTGGAATTTGGAATAGTGGTTTTTGCAGAGGGAGGAAAACCAGAGGACCCAGAGAAAAATGGAGCAAGGATGAGAACCAAAAACAAACTTAATCCACATGTGACGCCAGGTCCAGGAATCGAACCAGGGCCACAGTGGTGGGAGGTGAGAGCTCTCACCATTGAGCCATGCATAAATATGTGAATGCAGCAGGATTTTTGTTTCATGAGACAAATCTTCTGCAACACTACCTTCTAGCATCATTATACAACCTCTAGTTTTTTTCACTGTTATAAAAACATGTTATCAGTTGTCATATGTAGTCTTGATTTGCCTAATATTCTCTTTTCCACAAAATCAACCAAAATTCTGTGGTTATGATATTAGGTTATCTAAAGCCCTCTTCAATAAAATCTGATCTTCAAGCTTACTTAGAATTTCTATAGAAACAGAAATAATCATCTTTCAAGACCATGCTAGGGTACCCAGTAAAAATTGGGTGCTGCTGCAGTTTTATTTCTTCATGGACTATACTTGGTGTACTATAAAATACATTGTTCATGTACAGAAGTTCTACCGAAGCCAATGGATCTCTGGTTTATTCTTATGTCATTATCTGCTGTAGTATTACATTACCAGCGTTACATAACATACGAAGAAACAACTTCATTTTTAATTAACCCTTTAGCTTTCATGAGCAACCCCACAATATCAATACAATATCAAGCAGACAAATGATGAGAATAAAGAAAATATATCAATGAGGGGATTAGTGCTTGAAACAGTACCAAATTCTCCAAAGTAACATAGGAATTGTAAGGCAAATAGTAACTGAAGAATAACTCATGAGATCTTGGAAGTGAAAAGGTTAACACTAGTTAATTTAGATCACAATGAAAACAAGGACAGCATCAAAATTTAGTTTGCCTGTTAGTTTCAAATGGATTTCCCAGAGTTACCGCCACCCAGATAGCCCAATGGATAGTGCGCTGGACTGTTGTGCGGGAGGTCAAGGGTTCGAGCCCCGGCCGGACCAACACTCAAGGTCTTAAAAAAATTGAGAAGAATTTGCTACCTTTCTATAACATCAAGAAATGGTTAGATATTCTAGTCTTCTCGGATAGGGACGAATAAATGGAGTTACCGTTTCCTGCAGGGTTGGGGTAGGAGACGTTAATTTGCCACACATGAGATTACTGTGTGATGGATGTCCTCCCCTGGGGTGGGATGGGTGGGAAGGTGAGATCGATAAGGACTGAAGCAGCTGCCAGAAGTGCCCGAGAAAATGCCGATGTCTGTTCTCAACCTGAACAACATCTCATTGTAACAAACCTGTAATTCAGTTCTCTGCAAAAGGTTTGAATAAACATCATATCATATCATATCAGTTGTGTTAGGAAGGTTCAAAATAATCAAGGAGAATATGCCAACAAATCCATCCCTCCCTTTGCACTTGAATTCTTTGCTGTACTGGTCCTATGTGTGACCAAGACAGAATTTCTCCTGACAATATCATGATCAATACAATATCAACCAGACATGTGATAAGCAAAAGTAAAAATATCAATAAAGGGATAATTTGTTGATCCAATTAATACCACTTTTCCATTCATACCTTCTTCCCGCCCCAACCATTGACCTTCATTAATATCTGACAGTCCATTTCAATTTACCTTCCACCATTTCTCAAAATTGGAAAATGGCGACGAAGCTCCTCCTCCACATCCTCTTCTGTCATAGTCTTCAAGAACATCATCTCCTTTTTATATCGCCCTCGTTCGGTCTTCTTTAATTGAGAGATTTCCTTAGCATCCGCCAGGTATATATTGCCGTTGTTTTTGCGCACATCAGTGCTCGTCAACACCAAAACAGATTTAGAGTTTGAATCTTTCTTGGGTGTTGTTGAGCCAGATTCATCTTTCTTGTGCCTTTTAGGATCTGACTCAGCGCTACTTGGCCCATCTTTCTCAACTAGAGAGCGCTTCATCTTAGAACTGCAAATCAAAATCATAGATTTCACAAATCAACATGATTTCAACTTTTTGACAAGCTATTTTTTCTTTCAGTGTAGAAACCAATCCTTAATCGCACTTCGTAAAAAACAAACTATGAAGAAATCTTAACTTTTCAGTGTGGGGATAACATACTATCAACTCCGCAATTCCTTGCAACAAATTTCTCAGTGTAGACACCACTCACAGCATACCATATCAACTCCCTATGATGATGCTGATCTTGAAATTTTGGCCAACCACGCGTCCCACTAAGTAGATCGATCGGTAAAACACAATCACAGAAACACCACATGGTTTTTTAACTAAAAACACTCGCACGAGGGAAACCAATCGACTACGTCAGGGAACTGAAGAAGACCACGTGGTGCATTAGAGAAATGCTCGGAAAGATCTCCGTAAAACCCCATACCAATCAAAAACAAAGCCGTAGTCCCAGAGGAAATCTGTTGCTTTGCCTCTGCTTTCCTTTATCCAAGAATTGAATGCATAATGAAGCATAGGGTTATACGGAAATCTTGCCAAATACGCTGCTCGCAGCTTGAACGTCTTCTCAGATTAGTCAGCCTCTTACTTTCTTAATGTTCTGTGGTTAGCATCTAGCTCTCTGTTCGATGACATCAGACAATCCGATTTATCAGTATGTTAGTCAGGGTCAGAGACCAAAATGATGTTCTTTCCCATTACTCAAACATCGAAAGAGCCGTTAAATATAATTCCTTACATAAAAATACATGCACGCACAAGGAATATGCAACTGGCTATGGGAAGATCTGGAGGGAGAACAACTAATAAGTACTCAAAATATGATGCGCGCGCAGCAAGAGAGTAAGTCATTTTGATACAACATTCGTGACATATGATACAGCCACTTGGAACTGTGATTGTCCTAGTGAACTCCTTCTCGGTAGTTATTTTTCTCCAGAAAATTAATTTTGATCGATATTAGTCGGGCGTCACACAAAGATCGCGAGAAAAACACAAACTGCCCTAATATCAGAGAAAGTATTTAAGAAAGTGGTTTCACTCGCAAAGAATAAGGGACCTCTGATCCATTCCGGTGTTTACTCGTTAGCACAAATAACTATTGTAGAATTTAAGCAAACTAGTGAGGCTGTACGGGTGGTAGGAGCGTGGGGACGTTAGCAAATTATAAAAGAAACGTTGATAAAAGGACACCTCGAGCTGAAAATGAAAGCTCATAGAACGAGTAGTTCAGGGAAAATACATCATTGATGTACCTCTAGCCGATGAAATTGTAGCTGACGTTAGCTTTTAGGAAACCATACGTTCACGGTTTTGACTCGTAAAATGTTTAATACCACTTAAAAACTCTTTTCCCTCTTAGCGCAAGGATGAGACCTTAAATCGTTTTAATCGAACTCTGAGCCTTGCCCTTGTCGTTATTGCGCATATCTAATTTCTGTCACGCAATGAACGGACCTTACAAACGTCACATGGCTCCCCTAAATTGGCAACAATTTACGAAACGAAACAAACCTAATCAGTCATGTATTGTTCTTTACTTATTATCTTTCTATGCTATGAGAGTTCGGAGAGCATTATTGCCCCCTTTAGAGTTGCGGCTCCTCGGTGGGGATTCCCTGGTCTGCAACTCGATCGCAAGGCAGTAATAGGACTACTTTCTGGACGGGCCTTTCCAGGTAGGCAGTCGGTTTTGTAGGTCTGCCTGAATCGTCTAGGCACTCTGTAGCAATCGCCATCTTAACTTTCCTGACCAGACCGTCATCGTTGGGAAAGGTTTCGTGGACACGAGCAAGCTTCCAGCGGTTCCTTGGCAAACTTTCGTCTATCACAATCACGATATCGTTCACTTGTAGGTTTCTTCTGACTGCAATCCATTTTTTCCTTGGCTGCAACGACTGCAAGAATTCCTTCCTCCATCGATTCCAAAATTCGTTGGCCAAGTACTGGACGCGACGCCATCGCTTGCTCAGGTAGAGATCTGCACGTTTGAAATCACCGGGAGGAGGCATAATTACCCTTGACTTCATGGTCAATAGATGGTTGGGAGTGAGTGGCTCGGGACTCCGTGAGGAGTTTATGGTGTTCACGGTGAGTGGCCTGCAATTAACGATAGCTTCCGCTTCCACCATAAAGGTTCTTAGAGACTCATCATCAAGTTGAATCCCGTGGCTCTCTAGTAGCGATGCCAAAACGTTTCTCACTGATCTTATCTGGCGCTCCCATACTCCGCCAAAGTGGCTTGCATGTGGTACGTTCGGTTTGAACTCTATCCAATCGCAGTTGGTTATGAGCAACTCTTCTCTGATCCTTTCGTGGTTCAATTCCTTGACAGCTTGCTTGAGTTCGTTCATTGCGCCGATGAAGTTTGTACCTTGATCTGATCGTAATTGGCGCACTGGGCCGCGACGGCCGACGAATCGACGATAGGCGTTGAGGAAAGAATCTGTGGCCAAGCTGTTTGAGACTTCAAGATGGATAGCCCTGGAGGACAAACACGTGAAAAGAACTCCGTAGCGTTTCAGTTCTCTGCGACCTTCCTTTACATACCACGGACCGAAGTAATCTACCGCTGAGAATGTAAACGGAGGGGCAGGTTCGAGACGGTCCTCTGGCAAGTCGGCCATCTTTTGGTCTTGGGGAGTTCCCCTCAATTTCCGGCACTTTACGCATTGCGCGATGTGGTTCGATACAGCCGAACTTCCACCAATCACCCAGTAGCCGGCTGACCTTATTTCGTTATGGGTCATTCCGCGACCTTGATGCTCGGCCCTCTGGTGGTGGTGGCAGATTATTAACTCGGTTACGTGTCCTTTCCTTGGAAGGATGATGGGATGTTTCGTACCGTACGACAGGCTGGAACGTCTAATTCGTCCACCCGCTCTTAGTATTCCGTTTGCGTCGAGAAACGGGTCCAGTTGATAGAGAGAGCTTGCCTTCTTCATAGCCTTGTTTCCGCGTGTGATGGTTTTCTCATCGCGCGTTTGCTCTTGGACGTTCAGCTTCTTCATTCTACTAATTTCTTCGGGGAAGGCTGCTCTCTGAACAGTCTTAATAATTTCGCCCTCGGCGTTTTGCAATTCCTCGACGTTGACAGGGATGTATTTACTTGACTTCGAATCACTGGAATCTTGTTTAACTTCCTTATTGTTCGCGTGTCGGAACTTCTCTTGGAGGCGAAGGCAAACAGCAACAGCTTTCTTGGCACGATGCCAGCTGGAGAAGTATTCTAAGCGTTCCAGGACAGACCATGGTTTCCGGGCTTGTATCGCTAGAACGGAAACCCCTTTAACTTCGGGATCATCAGGTGAGATCTCAGGAGAAGCATCGGTGAGATTCCAATCTTTATCAGGCTTCCAGAGAAGTTCTGGGCCGTTCCACCACAAGCTATTGCCGATTAATTCTTGCACACTAGAACCACGAGAGGCGACGTCGGCAGGATTTTCCTTTGTTCCTATATAGTGCCATTGTTCTGGCGATGTCTTGTCGCGAATCTCTTGTACTCGATTTCCTACGAAGACGTGGAATCTTCTTGCATCGTTATTTATATAACCCAGGACCGTCTTGCTATCTGTCCAGTACGTTTCCTTCACTTCTTCGTACTCTAGCTCTTTACGTAAGACGTAGCCTATCTTAGAGGCGACGACTGCCGCGGTTAGCTCGAGCCTTGGTACAGTGACGGGCTTCAATGGGGTTACGCGTGATTTACCCATTACGAGCGAACAGCAGATGCGATCGTTACTATCTGTCAGGCGAAGGTATGAGCACTGTCCATATCCGTTCTGACTGGCGTCGGAAAAGTGATGGAGTTCCACTGTCTTAATTTCTCCAAATTCGTTCGGTTTATGGCATCTTGGCACTTTCAACTTCTCTAGGGCGGGAAGTTCGGAACGCCATCTCTCCCATCTTGGTCTAATATCTTCAGGCACTTTGTCGTCCCAGCCAACTCCATCGCGGCACAGTTCTTGAAGGATACTTTTGCCTTGCAAAATAACAGGGGCTACCAGGCCGAGGGGGTCGTAGATAGAGCTAACAGTAGAGAGAATTCCTCTTCTTGAGAGTGGTTTATCCTTTAGTACAATCCGGAACTGAAGTGTATCGGTCTCTATACACCAGTGAACACCCAATGCGCGTTCTATTGCTGGGTCGTTGCTTACGAGACTGGGATTCCTTTTGTCGGTGGCTCGGTCTTCAGGAGGGATAGAATTGAGAGTTTCGCTATTGTTTGAGGTGAATTTGTGTAAGTGGAAGCCTCCCTTTTGACACAATAACTTGGTGCTGCTGATAAGACTCTTTGCTTGTTCAACCGTTGCGACCGATTTCAATCCGTCGTCGACGTAGAAATCCTTCCTTATGAAGTCGGCTGCTTCCTTTCCACAAACACTTTCATATTGATTTGCAGTGGTCTTAAGGGCGAAATTAGCGCATCCAGGGGAGGAAGTTGCACCAAAAAGGTGGACAGACATTCGGTACTCAACTGGACTGCTGTCGAAGTTCTCATCGTCCCACCACAAGAATCGGAGGTAGTCGCGGTGAATGCCGTCGACCTTTACTTGGTGGAACATCGCCTTGATATCACACATGAAGGCTATTTGTTCCTTTCGGAATCGACACAACACCCCTATAAGATTGTTGGTGAGGTCTGGACCTTGTAAAAGCTGCTGATTGAGGGAGAAGCCGTGATACAGGGCGCTGCAATCAAATACGACTCTTATTTTCCCGGGTTTCCTTTTGTGGTACACTCCATGATGTGGAATGTACCAGACTCGCTTGCTCTTATCGGAGACTTCTTCTTTTGGTACTTTCTCTGCGAACCCGTTCTTAATGTTGTCTTGCATGAAGTCCACGTAGTCCTTTCGGTATTGAGTATCACTCTTCAACCTTTGCTTCAATTTCATGAGGCGGCTTAACGCCAATTCCTTATTGTTGGGCAGCTCAGCGCTATTATTCTTTAAAGGGAGGGACATCTCGTAGTGTCCGTCATTTCTTTGATGGATACCTTCTTGTACTATGGTTAGAAACCTTCTGTCTTCAAAGGAAAGGGATTTCTCTTCGGTTGCACGCTCGTTGAAGTCAAGTGTGAACATCTTGGATATTTGGAGTGGACTTAAAACTTCCTTTACTTGCGTTTTCAGGGCGAAGTGGCATGTCTTCTTGTTCGACATTGCTTGAATTTCTTGCTGAACTTCGCAGGCGATTATACGGTTGCAGAAAACATCGTCTCTGACGTCGTCGGTGCCTTCATCCTGACTTCGCACGTTGGTTTTGCCGATGATTCCCCAGCCAAGTGCGGTCCTTTTTGCGTACGGATCGTCGTCGTTTCCGAGGATCACCTGGTGTGGTTTAAGCGCTCGAACGCAGTTGGCTCCTATCAGCAGGCCTACTTCGGCTTCGGTATCAAGAGGCATCAGTTGACTGGCGATGCTTTCCAGGTGAGGCCACTTGAGAGCGGTATCATGCCTAGGGATTTGACTGCGTCTAGCAGGAATCACGTTCCTAGTGTACGTTCTTGGAAGAGTGATTTCTGTCGTTTCGTTGACTCCGCGAACTGCGAGTCCAGTTACCCTTTTACTTGTGATGGTTTTCTGACCGAGTACGGTAGAAAGCTCTAGATCCACTTTAGGGCCATCCACGCCAAGGGCTGTTAGCGTTGACTCTTTTATGAAACATGCGTCTGACTGTTCGTCCAGTAGGGCGTACACCTTGACCTTGACTTTGGGGTCATCTTGATGGTAAAGCCAGACCGGAACGATCAGGGAATGGGAAGTACCATGGTCGAAGCCCTTCATGTTACAAACTTCAATACGATGAGAGATAGATGTATCTTGATTTGCAATACTATCTTGGTTTGGAGTTTCTTGTCTGGATTGTGGTTTCCAGGTTTGGTCATGCAAAGAAGTAGGGTGGGGTCCATTGCAGGTCTTGCAGGGTTTTTTTCCACGACAGTCTTTGTTTACGTGGCCCCACTTTAGACACCCCCAGCACAAGCGCTTGGCTTGCACAAAGTTCCTTCTTTCCGTTAAAGGCAGGCGTAGGAACTTATCACAGGTATCAATGTCATGACTGGCCTTACAGAAGAGACAGGTTGTCCTTTTAGCCTTGTTTTCCTCTTTGTTTTTCTCTTTTCCTTCCCTGCTTTCCTCTGCGCCTGTTGCAAAACTCCTGAATCCACTATCTTTACTTTCCTTATACTTTGGGAATTTGCTGTTTGGTTTCCACTTGTCCCCGTTTCCTTTCGAATCCTCTTCCCTTGTTGCCTGCAGAGAGGTAATGGGATTGCATGCGATCCTTGCCTCTGTTTTCAAAAATCGACAAAATTCTTCGAACGACGGGTATTTGGCCCCCCTTGCGTTTTCCGTACTATTAACTTCGGTTGGACCCAAGGCTTCTCTACTGTGACCTTCTTCTCGTTCCTCTTCAATCGACTTGTCTACAATACGGCTCCATCTTGAAACTAAGTGGTTCGGAAGCTTTCTAAGTATCCTTTGATTTTCCTCTGGATCGTTAAGTACTTCCAAGTACCTTATGGAGTGCATAGCGGTGCAGCAGTGTTGCAGAAAGTCTGAGAACCTTCTAAGACCTGAGCCGTCTTTCGGAAGAATCCTTGGCCATTCGCTGATTTTTCTTCGATAAGCATTTGAAACCAGAAAGGGATCGCCAAATCGGGTTGCGAGAATCTTCTTAGCTTCAACGTAGGCCTCTTCAGAATCTAAGGGTAGAAGACCGCTTACTGCTTCTTTGGCTCCATCGGCTGTAAACTTGCTGAGATAATACAGCCTTTCAGATGGATCCTTTGTTTTTCGTTCGATGAATGTCTCGAAGGATTTGATCCACATCGGGTAGCGAAGAAGGTCGCCTTTAAACACTTCAGGTTCTGGACGAGGTAGAGAGTCTCTGTCTTGTCGTTGAGCGAGTACATCGGCTAATTTCGTGAGAATGGTTTCGTCACCGGTCAACTTTAGTGGATTACCGCTTCCCGTTGTTGAGTCTGTGTGGAGAATAGCTGGATTTGTTATTCGTGGCGTTGCTGTGGACTTCACAGGGAAAGGAGGAGACACTGGATGCGGTAACTTGGAAGAAGGCTGCTGCGAATTGAGTGTTACTGGCGGCATCGACGAAAATGTCACGTTAGTATGGGCGTTCATTTCGGGGGATGCAGTAGTGACCACATTCCCCAGGTTTGGGACAGCTTCGGCGGAGGAGCTGTTGTCGATAACGGTACTTAATTGTGACTGTAGATATTCATGTATTCTGCCATAGGGGTCTTCTTCTTCTTCTGGGAGACTGCGTTCGTAACTTTCCTCTTCGAGCTTGGTTACTGCTTCGATTTCGGCGGTAGTAGCTGCTAGCTCTTTGATCATCTGTAATTTCTTGATGTCACTTTCTTGCCTTTTCAGAGCGGCGACCTTTTCACTTTCGATATCGTGGAATTTTAGCTCGGCGCCGAGTCTTGCGGCCTTGGCTAGCATCTCTGCCCTCCCGAGGGAAGAACTCGAATAGTGTGATGATTTTCCAGATCTGCGGGAACTCCTACTCCGGCTGGAGCGCTTCGAGAAAACAGACTCGCGCTCTTCGTTCTGTTCGCGCTTCTCGGATTTCAGTTCGGAAATTCGAGCGCTTAGGTTTTTGCAAACTTCTTCTGTTTCCCGTAGAAACTTCTCGTTATTTTTCGTCGCGTTGGATTTGGATTCTTCGGAGTCCAGCACATCGATCAGCTTGCAGTACGCATTCGCAAGATCGTTCATTCGTGTTTCTAGCTTACATCGTTCTTGATGCAAAAGCGTTATATCGGTGGAGAATGCGAGAGCACCCTTTGTTGTTTCTATTTGCCTTTTCCATGCTCTTAAAGCCGAATCTTCATCTCTTTGAAGCAATTGAGTTTGGTACTCAAGTCCCTTTTCGGTCGGAACTCTTTCGCGGGAGGAAGACCGAACGTTTACAGCGTTTTCTTCGGTTCGTTCTGTTGCGTAGTTCATAATCGATCTTCGTCCTCGCACGACGGGAGAGTTTTTACTGTAGCTGACGTTAGCTTTTAGGAAACCATACGTTCACGGTTTTGACTCGTAAAATGTTTAATACCACTTAAAAACTCTTTTCCCTCTTAGCGCAAGGATGAGACCTTAAATCGTTTTAATCGAACTCTGAGCCTTGCCCTTGTCGTTATTGCGCATATCTAATTTCTGTCACGCAATGAACGGACCTTACAAACGTCACAGAAATAAATATATAGACATTAAAATACAAGACAAATAACAAAAAGATAACTAAAAAGTCGAGCATAAGGTTTCCCGAAAAATCGAAGTCACCTCATATGCGAAAAATTTGAAACGCTGTGGTCAATAAATTTCTCAAACCTACCAACTAGCTACCAAGAATTAATTTATTTGGACAAAAAAAAAAACAGTCCTCTTCTAAACGCTGTCTATTCGCTTCGTTTCTCGCTCGCCTTTTTCTGTGCGCCGGAAGAGTTGAGTGCCGCGATTAACAGTGGTCATTAAAAGTTGATGTTTGCTTGCTGATACAGCCTTTCGACCTCTGAACAGGGTATGTATCAAAGAAAATTTGCATACATGTCAATGATGTCATACTACTATGAAAATTAATATAATGAACAAAAGTATTGTTGTTTGATGCCTGATACATCCTTTTGACCTCTGCACAGGGTATGTATCAAAACAAATTTGCATACACCCGTGCAAATTGATGTGCACCTCATTCTGCTGAACAAGTTTTTAGTGTATTTTATTTTTTCTAAGAAATGTACGTACCAACCGCGATGACTCAATCTTCGAGATTGTAAATAAAGAAGCACCGCAACAAATGCAAGCGCGTAAAATCCCTAGGCTAAGTATTCGATAAATAAACTGCGGACATACGTTGGAAAAATAGAATTGCAGTTTCAAAATGCCGGGAAGCTAGGCACGATCTCAAGTAAACGAAACGCCAGGCATGCAGTCAAAATTGTTCAGCTGCTGCGCATTTAGTCACTAGGCTCTATTTGACATATCTAATAAGTCCAAAGGAAAAGAAATCTTGCTAAGATTATTTTGACAGTTCAGTTAATAGTCGACTTCCGTTCGCTTAAAAGCTTATGCGTTTTAAAAAATTATGTCGGTCACTTGAGTAAACTGAATGGGGGGTAATTATTAGACGGAGCCGTGAGTTTAAATAACCATAAATTCTACTCACCTCTTTCCTTCCTTGAAGGAGCTGAGCACCTTCTCTTGCTTTCACACGTGCGCAAATCAGACCAGTAATGAATTTCATCCGGCAGTTCCTGATCTCAGAGTCACGGTTATTGCAGCCAAATAAGGAATGAGGGGTGACGTGGTAGTCGTAATGGTTTTACGTATATGTCATGTCTGAATGACCAATAAACGAGAAAAAAAAAAAAAAACACACTCACACAGACACACACAAAAGTTTCACGCTACGCTGACATTCTGATGTACCTAGACCGTGCGTGACTTTTTTTTCACACAAGCGACAAGAATCACGCAAATGCCAGCGGAAATCACAAAATTATCAGGCAAGGCTAGAGGCTGACAAAGTATAAAATCTTCAAAAACAGTCAGTTTCCTTTGCTCATTTATATCACTAATGTATGAAGTTCTTTTTACGTATTACCTTGGTTCGATATGCATACTTAAGAATGGATGAGGATGGAAAAGTTTAATACGGATGGTAAGAGAGTAGGCCGGATAATTTGTGTTAAGATAAACTCTTGAAATTTTCCAAAAATACCTTCCGGTTAAGTGAGAAGCCGTTGTTTAGAAGTTTAGCCCACGTTCATTCGCCCAAAGAGTCTTTTCAGGGGGTTACTTCGTTTTTCAATTAAGATCGCACTTATTTTACACCACCTGTTGACAGCTCCAAATATTAAATGGGAGCACACATTTCACGGTGTCAAGTAATTAACGTCACGCGGCGCTGAATTAACTAATCAGACCTGTGGTTTTATTTAGGAACATGTGACAACATGAAACGCGAAGGAAGACATGGGCAACAACTATGCCGGAAAATTCATTGACTCAAGCGAGTCACAGAAATCATACTCTAATGTAACGACAATGATAATACTCAGTTAAAGGAAAATACAAAACAGATCAAAATAGATCTCTGTGCGGGAACTTCTCGCGTGCCATAATAAGTCTTTGCAACCGGCAAATATAATTCACGATCGTTATTCGGAAATTAGGTCTTATTTCGGGCGGCTTTAATTTATATGTCATGTTTCGATATTCATGGCAAGGGACAAAATTATCCATAGCCTTCACTCAAATTAAAAAAAAAGCTACCTAAAGCAATTACAAAGGTGACGATATTCCGCTCGGCTACTCTCCTGTCTCATGAAAATTTGCCGCAGGATATTTTTCTGATCCTACTGAGAAGTAAAATGATGCAGTTAGATGTAGGTGTCTGAGTGCAAAAGTCCCCCTTAAAAGCACTTTTTAGGCACCGTGCTTTTTCTTATGTCGTGCGTGCGAATACACAGACGGCGTTATTGTGATCATCAATTTTACGTTTAAAGTCTTTAAAGGCTTCCGCGTGCTTACCATTAACCAAATCTTTCAAATACTTGATTATTCGTATTTAAAATTCATTTAGCTTTACAGTGGCATAGACTTTTCGAGGGTTTTAGGCGATATATACTTTTAAAGCCACGCGCGTACGTACGATTTTCCGGAATACACCGCTAAAGATCTACAGCAACCGCACATCCTTGAGTTATCAGATCGGTCGGAGAAGTTATCTAAGATCTTCAAGCGGATAAACCTTATCATATGCGGTCGTACCCGCTGGCCGGATTAGACCTGAAATGTTGAAATTAGTCTCCAGCAAAATCTCTGTTGTCGCCTATATCTCAAGTACAAAGACAGTCATGACTAAACTTTCTAATTACTGTTGATTTGATTAAATTCATCCTTAAAAGCGCGAGAAAACTAGTACTAGAGTTATCTTTGTCCAGCCGAAGCGTGCCGATTTCTATCAGAGGTGTGGAGGGTTCACGACCGTTTCACTACGAAGTTCGATGAGATTAACAGGGAAGGTGATTGATCCATTGAGAGTTCTCTAATTGTCTTTTCTCAAGTCACGAATGTACATTGGCACTAATTAAACATGAAAACCTTTTAGTAAAACTACTATTCGTTGACATTCACCAACAAATTAGCAAGACTGGGGATTAGAAAGCAGCACAGCTTTGCTCCTGCTCATAGTTGGTATTGTCCTCTAATGACGCCCCAGAGTGCAACGTTACATGGATTCATAAATCATTGAGTTTTGTGTGTTTTATTTCCTTCATAAGGTGGAGTTGTGGTTGCCGATTTTATCCAGCGAAAAAACTTTACCACCAGGGGTCCAAAAATGCCAAAGACAAGCCCGAGGGTTTCAGTACTCGATCAAGTTACGAAGACGACCTGATATTTATTACGATGCAGAGAAGTTTGCTCAATTCTTTTGGTAAGTCTGATGTTATTCAAGAGCTTCGTCCCTCTTTAAAGAGGAGCTATTGACGCTGATCTTAGTTTACGACTGCCAACAGATCAGCAGCTTTTGAAATAGCTCAGAGTTCTCGCTCCGTCTAAGTAGTTGTTTTATTGTTTTGTTTTAGTTGTTTTATTGTTTTGTTCTTGAACGCGTATAACGCAAAGTCAATTTATGTTGTCATAGAGCGCTACGGGGTTTTCCTTGCCTTCATAGTATTCCTTCTTTGTCTCTAGTGCATTGATGAATATAGGATTTTGAACACTGGCTATTTCTTTATTATCTCACTGCTCCTTCTTCACTGTGAAGTGAGTTTTGAACGTGGGAAAGGAAGCGCGGCGAATTTGAGGAAAAGCTCCGGTCTCTGCCTGATGGATGCTCTTTGGCCGAGCACTATGCTATCTTTGATGATTCAAGGTATTTTCAGTACACGCATCAGCCACCGTTAGATTGTTTTAATTACTATCAATGCAGTATGTTTTATTCAAGATTGAGAAAATAACGGGACTTGGCATTGTTTTATATTGGTGCTAGGTATTCATGAGAAATATTTCATGAGGACGTCAAATTAACCCAAGCTAAAATCTAAGACGAAATTTTACAAACGTCGTACATAAGATTGATTTTAACTAATTTTGAATGTAAAAATGTGAAAAGTTAATCACGTCATACTTACTTTTTGATCCTTACTTTATCGGCTCTGCGCATGACTGAGATACCCTATCCATGCTTGTTTACTTACTTTTGTTGAGGGTTATGTTTTAGATTTAACACTTTAACTCCCATGAGTGACCAAGACAGAATTTCTCCTTACAATATCAATACGCTATCAAACAGAGAAATGACGAGAAAACAGAAAATTGTTAATTAGGGGATCCAGTACCAAATTCTCCAAAACTAAAGTCAAGAATTGCATAGCAGATACTAAGGAGGATTACTAATAAGATCTTGGGAGCGGGAGGGTTTAACTTAATGCTAAGGAATTTCCCATAGAGAGTGAACTGAAATGTCCGTGTGCGATTGCATGCAGTGGAATATTATATTTTATTATATAGATACTGATGAAATACCAGGATTTCTCCTTTTACTAAAAAATCATATCTTCACCGCGCGCAGTGAAGATACTATTTTTATCTTTCACGTGTGAGGATATTGGTGTGGCCATGGTTACCAACATAATTACCCAATTGCTGTTTCGAAAATGAATAAAAAAAGTTGTCTTTAAAGTGGAAATTTCATCAGTATCTATATAATAAACAGAACATTACATGGCCGCTTGGGGACACGAATTTTATCTTCTCGTACTTAAAATATCTCTCACTCGTTTGCTGCGCTCACTCGTGATACTTTCAGCACTCGAAGATAAAATTAGTATCCCCGCGCGGCCATGTAATATCCTCTATTTCTCACATCCACGTAGAAAGAAATCATTGCTTTGTAAAAAAGAATCGCAATTTTCTTCTTTACTATCATTTGAAAAGGGAGACACAAGCTTGTAAGACACTTCAAGTCTGTACCAAAAAGTTATGGGTTAAAAATCTTCGTAAGGTGCGTTTCAAGTCTGAAATTAAACTGCAACCTTACTTGAAAATTTTCACGAGTATTACACGAGGAGTGGAAGTCAATCTACTCACGAATTATCCCTAAGATCGATGAATAGGATAGTTTCAACCAGACAGTGAGTTTCAAAATAACTGTACTACCCTTCCTTTGGTTAGAGAATGCCAGGCATGCTGAGCTGTTCTCACCGATTTCCTTTCTCTAGTTTTGGAAATGAGACGCTGTTCGTCTAAAAACTTCACTTTGAACCCGCTATAAGAAACAAATATATTCCATTTTTATTCTTTCTTGATATCGCATACCTACTATAAAACAATCAGGGAGGTTTTTGATAAATTGGCCACCTTTTTTCTTCAGAAGATCGAACTGAAGTCACAGACACAATCGCGAGTTGTGCAAGACCAGTACAAGAGTCAAAGGCGCATCACGATGTTTATTCAGATCTTACTAGAGTCTCAAACACGATCGCCAGTTATGCAAGACCAGTACAAGAGTCGCAGACACATCGCGATGTTTTGTCAGATCTTACTAGAGTCCCAAACACGATCGCCAGTTATGCAAGACCAGTACAAGAGTCGCAGACGCATCGCGATGTTTTGTCAGATCTAACTGAAATCACAAACACAATGGCCGGTCTTCCGAGACCTGTGCAGGAGTCTCAAATCCCTCATAATATTTTACAAGGCCTAACTGGCGTAACAAACACGATCATGAGTTTCGTGAGACCTGTGCGGGAGTTACGAACCCATCACGAGGTTTTGTCGGGTCTACCAGAAGTTACAACTACCATGCCCAGTCTTCCGAGACCTGTGCAGGAGTCACAAAATTATCACGATGTTACGCAAGTCCTAACTGAAGTCACAAACATAATCCCCAGTCTTGCAAGACCTGTGCAAGAGTCACAAGCCTATCACAATGTATTGCAAGACCTAACTGGAGTCCCAAACGCGATGGCCAATTTTGCAAGACCTGTACAGGAAACACAAACCCATCACGGTGTTTTATCAGACCTAACTGAAATCACAAACACAGTGGCCAGTCCTACAAGACCTGCGCAGGCACAAACACAATAACCAGTCTTCTAAAACCTGTACAAGAGTCACAAACACATCGCAAAGCATTGCAAGATCTAACTGAAATCTCAAACACAATGGTCAGTCTGACAAGACCTGTTCAGGAGTCACAAACCCATCATCATGTATTGCAAGGCCTTACTGCAGTCATACACAATGACCACTCTTGCAAGACCTGTGCTAGAGTTACAAACCCATCACAACCTTTGGCAAGCCCCAACTAAAGTTGCAGATACAATTGCTAGGTTCTGCAAACCTTGTACAGGAGACATAAAGTAGAGCCTATTTTCTAAAGTCTACGTGCTATAATATGGATAAAATTGACCAGATAAAATAAAAGCTTGCAAGCGCAGTCTTAGATATAGAAGAATCGTATCATATCCAACCTTATGTGAAAGATACCAAATATAGTACACAATGCTCTGGTAATACAAATAACTCAGATAACTAAAGAGGATACATTGACTCCGACTAGTATATCTTAAATTTTTTATTACACCTGGTAATTTTTTAGGAGAACAGTCTATTGAACTGATTCAAACGAGTCAAGTGACGTCCGCCTGCGATAAAGCCTGCGAACGGTCGCTCATTATTAGCCCTTCAGCTAGTAAAAGGGTCTCTTCGCCCTTGAGGAAGTTTGAAGCCACAAGCAAAGTAGGCTTACAATAGTCTACGAGGGATTTAGCACGAGCAATGAAAGCCATTGAAGACCTTTCACCAGTTCTCTTTACTAAAGGCCTCAAACTTTCTTCCGCGTGAAGAAACGCACCTGCTGCAGTACTATTAGTGAGGGCCTGGGAAACATTTCCGTCGAACCCCATACTTCATTGTACATAAAGTTCTTGGATAAAAGGAAAACAATAGCAAAACAGTAGATTGCCTTGTCGAGTAAGGCTTTGACGGTTTCAGAACTAATGGGGTTTGATCCATGGTAATTTAAATGATATACGAAGTATAGTCACTAAAATCATTTTAAAAAACGTAAAGGAATGATATTAAATGTAACTGTGACACAGTGATTTCTGTGTATACTCATAGTTAATCGAGGGGACTATGGTATACGGAAGGATATGTTGGTTGGCAATAAGAAAGATCATCGAGTTTTCACGGTTCATAACGCAAACGCTTTTAAAGTCATTCCTCTCAAATAGGAATGGCATTGAAATGTTTTTCAAACTTTATCTATTGGTTGTTTAGCTTATAGGAACGTACAAAAAGGGGGTCCCTGTGCTCCTTACGGAGCACCAGTACCCTGTAGATACCCATATCATTCCTATAATAAAATGGCAATTTTATTTACGAATACTTGCTATAATAGCGTTTCCGGAAAATGTTCTTTTCCTCACTGATAATTGGCTTATATTTATTTTATGGAAAAAAGTCAAGGCATTGTTCCGTTCTCCGCCACCATAGAGAAAAAGCCGCCATTTTTAATGTATCCGTAGACGATGTGGAATGCAACGGTTAGAAATGAGTTAACTACAAAGACATTTACTGCCTTCAACTTGAATATCGGTTTATACTTCAAACTTCACAATGATTTCCTCCGACAAAGAAAAACTATTTTTGGCCCTATGATTTGTGTTTTGTTCGAACTTCCAAATAAAATATATGCTTTAATTACTACGGTAGAACATTTTGAACGATCATACCAAACACAGTGTCCAATATTCAGGAACTAAAAATGATTTAGAAAATATAAAGGAACAAACTTTCAATGACTTAAATTCAGTCAAATGCACTTGATCTCCGAATGAAGTGCGTGATAACTCACGGACGAAATTCCTTCTTCTCTCACCGAAATGATCATATTCAAGGATAAATTAGCACTGATGTAACTGTAGTAATGTAGAAATCGATGATAATAGAAGCGGAGTCTTTAACTGAGATGAATTAACCTCAAGCTAGAAAAACAAACTTGTAAGCACACGGCATTTCAAGATCGCAAAAATACATGAAAGTGCACCGACAGATGGGAAGAAAATGTATCACAAGAAGAGCTCTTTGGCGATTCTTTTGATTTGAGGTGAGAATGAAGAAAAATTTTGTTGAAAGTCTTTTTGTTCCGCGATAATTAGTATGTACTGTGATCGGCAGCCGATCAAAGTTCATCACCACTATTTTTCGTACCTAGCCGTACTGACAGTTTGAGATTTTTCCCGTAACGACACTACCCTCGGTTATCGACTGGTTAATGGGTACTTTTCTCATCCAAGGACTGTTCGTTCAGATTGCGAAATCTCAGCGGATACATCACTTTCTTCAACCTACGTGACAGCATTTTCGGTCGCCTTTTCATAATATTTAACAATTATTCCACGAGCGCGCGTTTGATATGAGATGATAGATAGCCAACTCGGCGCTACGCGCCTCGTTGGCGCGTAGCGCCGAGTTGGCGTGGGATGTACAGTACCGAGACTGCTCTAATTAAGTTAGTTGACGAGCTTTTGTTCGGCTTAGATTGTGACGTTTGTAAGGTCCGTTCATTGCGTGACAGAAATTAGATATGCGCAATAACGACAAGGGCAAGGCTCAGAGTTCGATTAAAACGATTTAAGGTCTCATCCTTGCGCTAAGAGGGAAAAGAGGTATGATGAAATATATTTGATTTAAGTTTGATCTTCCCATTTATTAAGTCATATGGAACATGAATCTTAACTGTAAATCGTCGATTGAAATTGTGTTGTTTCATGTTAATATTCGTTCCCACGTGGAGTTCATTGCATTGTCATCTTGTCTAGTATTTATCGAACAGTTCTTATAATTAATTTGTGTCCAATTAGTGTATTGCTACCGTTTTGTTACAGTTTTTACGTGGTATTAAACATTTTACGAGTCAAAACCGTGAACGTATGGTTTCCTAAAAGCTAACGTCAACTACATAGATAACAATCATGTATGCGGCATGGTCCTGGTCGATTATCGAAAGGCTTTCGACATGGTGGACCATAAGCTATTGTTGCGCAAGTTGGAGCTGTACGGTATAGTCAACCGGGAGCTTGCCTGGTGTCACTCTTATTTGTCGGATCGGAAGCAAATTGTCCGTGTAAATGGGAGTGAGTCAAGCGAAACTTTGATGTTGCATGGAGTCCCTCAGGGCAGTATTTTAGGTCCTTTATTTTTCATTTTGTTTATTAACGATTTGCCCTTGTATACAAGTGCTCAGTTGGACCTTTACGCAGACGATACGACTGTCAACGCTTTTGCGGATGTGAAAAACTTAGCCAACTTAAGTTCATCACTAAATAAGTCTGTCTCTGAAATTCAATTATGGCCTTCAGCAAATAAGCTCCCATTAAATGAAGACAAGACTAAAGTACTCACGATCACTGGGAAAAGATGTGTGGCTGACATAAATGGAAGTGACATAGTTGTTACTGTAAACGGAAAACAGCTCAATAATGTGGATTGTGCTATCTTATTAGGAGTAGAAATTGACAGCAAATTGTCATTTAAGGAACATAATGAGAAAGTATGTAAAAAGATGGCCTCTAGAATCGCAATACTGCATAAGATTCGAGCCTGTTTACCTCTTAAACAGCGACTTCAGTTCTATAATAGCATTATTCGCCCTGTTATGTCTTACGCTAACGTGGTTTGGGCAAATTGCGACAAAGAGTCGGTTTACAGGGTCTTAAGATTGCAAAAACGTGCGGCACGAGTTATTTCTTATGCCGATCGCACGACACCATCAGTTGCTTTGTTCAACTAGCTAGGTTGGATTCCGTTTTATGAGCAACATAAGATAGATAAATGCATAATAATGTATAAGCGAATTAATGGGCGTTTGCCGAATTATCTAAATGAACACCTAATTTTGAATAATAAGCGGCACTCCCACAACACTAGATATTCAAGCGTTAATGCTGTTTGTCCTAAATACAAAAGAGAATCAGAGGGAGGACTCTCTTTCGCTGTTTCGGCTACAAGACTACGGAATAGTATACCTATTGAAATTAGGAACTAGATTCTATAGCATGTTTTAAAAAGAACATGTTTGCCAAGATTTTTAAGGAACAAAAATGTTTGCATCATTTTACTATTCAATAATATCTTCTTAATTGAATCGTCTTATTTTAAATGCTTATTTTAAATGTTTACATATTTTAGCTTACATATTTATCTGATTGTATATAGTTGTGTAATCTGTGAGGGCCATAAGTTTATTAGCCTCTGGCTATTAAGTGCTACCCTCTTTAAATAAAGGCTTTCATTCATTCATTCATTAGACAAATCTTCTCGACTTTATTTTGTAGGAAGAAACCGGATGTTACAATGTACAGATATTAGATTATGGTATATTAGCTCATATACCACGATGGCTAAGCCAATAAAAAGTCTTGAATGGCATTATCCAATGATCCAGTTTTTAATAAATAGATTTAGCCAAACCTAAAGGCGGAGCTCGCCTATACACTGTAGGCCGACTCTGGGCGAAACCATTTTCTTTGTTCCACGTGCAACTGTATTCAAATTCTATTGAAAAGTGAAAGGGTGAGATATCTTTGCAAGACGGTAATTTCCTTTTTAGGAAGAACTTTCATACCGCATGCTTTGTCGGAATCAGAAAACTTAAGCTTTTTCACCCACGCGCACTCATGCACTGGTCCTGACTAGATTTATGAATAAAGGCTAAAAGTTTCTAGAGAAACTGTGATGCTGCGTCAGTGGGGGTAACAAGGTAATGTGATTATGTCAACTAATACAAAGCTGACGTTTCTAGCCTTAGCCTTTCGTCATGGCGGATTAAATCACTTCTGGGGCGATTTAATCTACTTCTGGGCGAAACCATTCTCGTTCGAGGCGAAACGATATGAGCGAAACTCGTTTTGGGCGAAAGTCGCTATATTCGAATACTAACTATGCTCGGAACGAATGAAAATGAAACGAAATGATCGAAAGGAATTTTATGCTGAGGATGCTCTTCGCACTTACTCAACATTCAGTCTATTCGATTCCATGAACGATAATACTCCAAAAAGAATCATCAAACAACTATCTGACTCCAAAGAAACATCAAATAACTATCTCAACATCACAAAAGGCTTCATCTCTCTCTCGCACGTGTTTTTTAATCCCTAAAACCTCTTTGTTCTCAGTTCTAGGCTATTACGTCGCTGAGAAACTATTAGAACATGTTTGTTATGCCAATCATAAATAACTGTCACGGAAAGGTATGTAAATCTAAAACATTCCTTAAACTCTCCACTTTCGACACAGTCAATTCACTCAGTAATCCCTATGGTGGTATTATCTTAAAAACTGTCGAGAATAAGTTAGCGTGGTTGGAGTGCTTCAGTTCACCAACTTGGACAAAGTATCTCCTGTTTTCTTCCCGATATCTTCAAGTGAAGGTTAGTACCAACGACGTCTGATAATTGACGATTGACTAATTTAAGGGGAAAAATTTAGTAATAGGGCCGTTTGGTGTGTCGGCTGATAGTGTTTGGGGCTAAGATATTGTCTGAAAAATGGTTATTTAGGTGAGAAACGAAGTTGCGATGGCAAATGTGACATTTTGCTGAGTTTGATTACAAATGCTTGGTTAGATGACTATTCTGAATTTCTTTGATCACTGAACATTCCATAACAGGTAAAAGAGAGATGCCACTTAATCCAGGTGCAACTGAAATTGAAAATGGTGGAACTTCCTCAGAAAATGGGATGATGACTGAAAAACAACATGATTTGGGAGGATATGTGAAAGTTGATTATCAGCACTATTTACAATCCAACCATCGGCGAAAATAATCCTTAAGCGACAGAAACATGCTGGACCTGATGTTTACTCTTGACTGAAAACACACACGAAGTGGACATAAAATTCGGGCACAGCAAGAACAGGGAACGTTCGGAGACCCTTTTCAGCTAGGTCACGTGCTTGGATACCGCACAGCAACACAAATCTGGAGAGCAAGCGCTCCAGTAAGACAAACTCTCGTTAAAGCACAGGCAGCCCAAGCTCACTACTAGAAAAGCGGACGTGACTCTTACAGTGTTGTGCAACGTTTTATATTTATAAAGGTTTGTATGGGATGTTATCGGTTTGCATTAAAAGAGAGAAATATGTCTTTTTTTTTAAATAAAATGGACTTGTCTTATTGCCTTGTTGTTTTCTATGTTGATTACCAGCGTCTCAGGCCATTCTGAAGCATTTTCATGCAGGAGTTATTTTTTTGGATACGTAGGTTGAAATGAGACACTATATAACTGATGCTGGTGTCAGAATAATTGTTGGCAAAAATAAACTGCATTGGTACAACGCTCCCTGCAGTCCACTCCACAGCCCTAATTTGAACTTGTCACGGAACGCTCTCTCTCTCTCTCTCTCTCTCTCTCTCTCTCTCTCTCTCTCTCTCTCTAACATTGTATGACGAGACCAAACAACGACCTGCTCGTAGGTTAAAATTGTGCCTATTGCCGTTCCTTCGTCAGAGACAAAGTCCTAGTTATTATTCTGACCATTAAGGGCCAGAATCAGAAATTCCGTTTGGTTTTTCCTGTGCAAGAAAATGCACAATAGCACGCAGATTTTATTTAGCGTAAAGCGATGTGATGGACATACCCTTTGAAGTACTGGCCGCGCATCAACGATGAGCTTGTTACAGTTTATACTCATCTTTCGAGTGAACTTAAATATCATTTAAAGTACAAACCTAATACCGTGTATATCTTTTATTGCTAACGTACTGATGAAAACAACAACCCTTGGGAACAGTAAAAGTTCTGGCTGATTGTTTAAATTGGATTAATTAATACAATCATGTTATGTAACCACGATTTGGCGATTGAATCCATTCGTAAATTAATATTGTGGACAAAACAATTATACTTTTCTGACCAAAAAAACACTTGTGGAAGTCACTGCCACATACCTTTAATTTCAATCAGTCAAAAAACTTGAGGTCTATAAAATGCCTTCAGTGATATATCCTTCCGAGGTAAAAAAACCTTCAAAGGTCTGTTATTAGATGTAAGCAAGAGAAATCCTTGTAAACAAAGTCATCGCGTTTAAATGCAAATTTTAATGAGTGGTCCCGCATTTCCTCTGGCGATTTTACTATTTCCAAATTATCATGCATGGCATCAACTTGTTCGGAAGTCTTAGTCTCCATAACTCTTCATGTTGACAAACCATGAAAAGCACTCGACAGCGATTTTGCTAAAACAACAAAGCCCTCAATTGGAACCAATTCAATTCAATCCGCTGATCCACAAATCCGGCCCAAATTTAGGCTCCGTATAGCCTCTTGTTCAGTAACAGATGGTTGCCTCAAAATATTCTTCCATATAATTTTGCAGTGTAAAGCTCTATTTCATCTTTTACGGCCTCTGGACAAAGATATTTTCCGGTCTCCGTTCTTCTAACAAGAGAAAATAGATTGAACGAAGAGAAAGTATCATTTTTCAAAGCATAACAATGTGGGCTTCTTGATTCGTTGTTGCCTATCTGGACTTTGCCCTGTGCGTGCGACACACGTAAGAAAATGGAGGTTGTTTACAGGAAATTGACACGCAATGGGGTAAAGTCCAGGTTAGCTAAAAGCGAATTTTATTGGCAGAAAACGTCTAAGCACGTGAGAGTTGCGTACAAAATTAACCGACCGTACCATTCTGTCCCTTGAGAAATATTTTTCATTGAGGTAGATTTATGCCATAAAATGTACGTTGTTAACTGGAAAATGGCATTTCATCTAAGAAAGCCTAATCCATACTGGCGAATAAAAAGTAAACAAGCAATTGTAACGGGAAAGTATCGTATACACAATATTTAATTCATGGAGAACTTTTAGAAGCAAAGAAACGGATATGTAACGTGGCAGTCGACACAAAGTAAATGTAACTTGGTGGTCGTTTCAACCAAGTAGCCCTTCCAAAACAACACGCTATAGCGCTAACTTCGTGTTAGGTCGTAAGCTGACGGTGTGTGCGTCGTAAGTGAAGGAGCGGTACGCAAAGCATGCACGTTTTAACTCGCTAATCGGTAGAAAAAGTTCCCTGACGACCTTTAATTTGAAATCCAGACAGATCATAACGATAAAATTCTCACGAAGGACATGAGCCATTACATTCAATAGATGATCTTACAACTCTTGTAGATGTCTTCTTACCCTGTTCCTTGAGCGAAATTCAAAATTGGAATCCCTGATTAACTCATATATAGCAATAAAGTATCATGAAGTTGCTCCTATCAACATCTGAAGTAATATTTGATTCAAAATTTATCTCATGTTCCACTCAGTCTTGTCCAGAAGGGAGAATAAGCATAATTGTACAACGATCACAACTCCACCGCTTTCCCAACACGACTGATACATTTCCTTAATTCGCGGACCGCTCTCTCCGACTCACGCGTTGATTCGCTGACATTTGAAGACCTGTCAAACCATAAATTAGCAAGAACGCTCTGATTGGTGCGAAATAGGAAAATACTACAATCTGATTGGTTTGTGATACACCAAAAAATTGGGCCAATCACATTGCGTTGAGATACTCCAAAAAAAGATGCGCCAATCAGATTGCTTAGAGATACACCAAATCGCGCTGATCAGATTACACTACACCACAATACACCAATCTATACGCTAACATATGGTTTTGTTTTTTTTTAAACTAACTCAAAAACCAATCTACTGTGGCTAGCTACAAAAGGCTACCTTACTGTACTGACTTCCTGGTCAAACATGGTGCTAACTTCTAAAATGTGCTTGAAATTCCAGATTTTATCACAGGGTCTCTGATTAGATTATGTCGTGACTTAAATGACGATGTTGTGATAAATGTTGTGATTTTCAAAAAGTTCAGCCTGGCTTTTCCGCGAGGAAATGAAAAGCCCCAGACTAATTTTTATATCCTCGAAAACAACACTCTTTCCACTTATCATGAGCTTAACTTGAACCGATTCTGAGTTATACCGCATGGGGAAAATGAGAATAGAAAATTTGGTACGAAATGCAATATTTGGATTTTGAAATATTGGTGATCTTTAAAAGCGTTCCGCGATGTCAAAATTAAATGAAATGTTCCCGTTTTCGACTTAAGTCATAACTCAATCCCTCCTAAAAAAAATTGTCAAATTGATACGAGCTTGCTTTCTTTTGCGTTGTTCATGAGCAAAGCTCATTGCCAATACTAGGGGCACTGATTTCCGCCAATTTACAGCTACCGACGCTCGTTTCAGTTTTCGTGAATTTTGTACTAAACAAAACAAGTCTGGGAAAAAAGAACTTTACCACGTTTCTGGGTTTACCATAAGGTATCTCTGGGCAAAATATGAAGGTTTTCAATTTTTCGATCATTTGCCACATTTCTCGATTTCAACTCGGTCAATTCAAACATTCGCTCTTAACATGCTGAGGTCCTAGCGCTTTCAAACGAATATCTAGGGCACCCTCGTGACAATCTTTTGCCTGTTTAGGGGTCACCCTGCTAAATCTGAAAATGACCTACGTTATCGTAGCACATTGCAACATCAACATGCTTAGTTCCTTGCCCTCTCAAGCGAATATCTTGGGAACGCTTGTGACATTCTTCTGCCTGATTTAGCTCCTCCAGCTGATGGTATACAAGACCCAGGTTATCGTATGACGTTGCGACATCAACATGCTGAGGTCCTAGCTCTTTCAACCGAATATCTAGGGCACGCTTGTGATAATCTTTTGCCTGCTTTAGGTCACCCAGCCGACGGTGTACAAGACCCAGGTTATCATATGACGTTGCGACATCAACATGCTCAGGTCCTAGCTCTTTCAACCGAATATCTTGGGCACGCTTGTGATAATCTTCTGCCTGCTTTAGGTCACCCAGCTGACGCTGTACAAGACCCAGGTTATCATATGACGTTGCGACATGAACATGCTCAGGTCCTAGCTCTTTCAACCGAATATCTTGGGCACGCTTGTGATAATCTTCTGCCTGCTTTAGGTCACCCAGCTGACGCTGTACAAGACACAGCTTATATGACGTTGCGACATCATCATGCTGAGGCCCTAGCTCTTTCGACCGAATATCAAAGGCACGCTTGCGATAATCTTTTGCCTGCTTCAGGTCACCCAGCCGACGGTGTACAAGACCCAGGTTATCATATGACGCTGCGACATCAAAATGCTCAGGTCCTAGCTCTTTCAACCGAATATCTAAGGCACGCTTGTGATAATCTCCTGCCTGTTTTGGGTCATCCAGCTAGTTAACGGCATGACGATAATACACGTTACTTTAAACTCCCTTTTGTCGGCTATTATTCTAAAATAGCGAACCTTGAACTCCGACAACTCACTCAACGCTTTTGTAAATCGGACCTAAATATCAAACTAGTTTTCACTTCTTTCAAAACTAAAAACATGTCCAGTGTTAAAGATCGTACTCCTGATGCTCAAAAATCCATGGTAGTTTATCAATTTTCTTGTGCGGGATGTAATTCCCGTTATATTGGCGAAACTAGTCGCCACTTCTCTACTGGGATAAAGGAGCACACGGAAAGTGATAAAAACTCGCATATTTTTAAGCATTTCAACACATCTCCTTCGAATAAGAACAAATACTCCCTTTCTTGCTTTAGTATTCTGGATTCTACTAACAACTCAATTGATTTAAAACTCAAAGAAGCTTTTTATATAAACAAGATCAAACCTGAACCTAACAAACAATTACAGCATTATAACACTTCAGTTACTCGTTGATTGAAAATGGCATAAGCATGCCGAAACATGTCTCTAAAAAAAGTTGTATATTTCTTACAATTCCTGAGTCATATTTCCCTTTTACATAAATCATGTTCCTAAGGCTCTAAGGAAGGGCTGGTCATTTAATGTGGCTAAATGTAATTTAGGCAAAGTTAACCTCAAAGCAATGCTGGCCAGCAGCTTCCCTAGCTATATTAGGGGTGGCCCGATGCACTTAGCAGGGGCACACGTGGCTTGTATACGCAGTTGCTTGCTTGCTGTTCTTCGCAAGTGTTTTTCGGCAATAGCTTGCTTTTGGCGGGCCATTTTGTGCTCTGGTTTTTCCCATCCCTTCCCTCCCTCGTGAGGGGGGTGAGGTAAGTATTGGTGGGTAAGTATTCCACTGACTTGATCAGTGTGACGGTGCCTGGTGGAGCCACTCGCAGGGTTGCCATGGATACCTCCTCCACTTGCTGGCAGGGCTCGGCTCCACCAACTTTGTAGGCACCAATGCCCAAGCTCATCTATTGGTGATGAGTTTAATATTAATTAATGGGTGGTAACTTTCTGTGAATGTGGGCTGGTCTGATACGAATAATTTTTTCCTCTGAATTTCATCCTATTTTAAATTTCCTGGAATTTCGCTGATTTTCTTCTAGGTGTATTCTAGAACACTAGTTTATACTAGAATTATCGCTGTTCTCAATTTTCTCATTCGAGCAACTACTGTTTCTAATATCTACGTGCTGTGAACAGTTTTCTGATGCTTTGGTAGAAGTAGCGATTTCACAAGGAATAGTCACCTTAACCAGAGTGCAGCTCTTGTCTTTTTTCTTCATCATCAACATCATTATTAGTCAGTGCTCTGAGCTGCGACCTTTTGGTCGCTACGGTGTTTGGGAAACATTTTAACAACATAATATGCAGTGTTCGGCGGTAAGGTAGCAAATTTTAACTTTTCAATAAATTAGTTTTTAAGGTCTGAGTTCAAATTGAGAGATGCTTCTTCAAAAAATATTACACAAGTTTACATGTTTCTTCTATAATCTGCCTCTCTCTCTTTACTTGCTCCGTAATCAAGCATTGAAAGATTGTGTGAATGTTCAAAACAATTGTAACATAAGATATGTAGTTTTGTCTTATGATGGAATTGACTTTATTATTATTATTATGATTAAGAGCCACCCTGCTTACTCAAAAAGCAGTTGGTTCGTTGGCAATTTTCAATGTCATGTAACACTGCACAAAGAGCCTTTACTTTCTGGTAACCAAAAATGTTATTTTTGGCGAACATCTTATGATTTTTGATCACTAAATGGTGACTTGAAACATAATATAAAACGAAATACTAAAAAATTATCAATTAAAATTAAAAATGACATTAAATAATGATTCTAACCAATACGGTAGCTTCGTTAGGATTCCACCGTGATTCTGTTAGACTTGGCTTTTCCATAATTAGACAGTCTTAAAACTCCCCATGAACGTTCTTTGCTAAGCAAGACACAGGATAATTCAGTTCAAAACACGAGGTAAGTACAGGTGTAATTTCTCACCTCATCTGCGGGTAAAGTAGCTGACGCATCGAAGGGCTTAGGGTTTTTTAATTTAGCAAGTTGAGCACGTGTTGCTTGAGATGAATTACAAGCTGGAAATGCAGTTGAAGTGTTGACAGGTGACTCTTCTGAAGTTTGAATATCCCTCCTATTGTCCATACGTAGAAGTGGTGGTATACTCACACCAGAAGTCATGTGCCAACAGCCTGAATATTTTGGTTTGGAGAGAAAGTCCACAGCTAGTGTCTGAGAGTCATCAGCAACCCCTGGAGAAGACAGAGTGTAAGAAGACGAACTGGATGAGACAAATAAAACAGTACGGTCCTGTAATCAAGAAATGGATAGATATTCTAGTCTTCTTGGATAAGTACGAAAAAACCGTAGGCCCCGTCTCCTGCAGGGTTAGGAGTAGGAGACGTTAATTTCCCACGCACGAGATTACAGTGTTGTGGATGTCCTCCCCTGGGGTGGGATGGGTGGGAACTGGCCGTGAAAAGCCCCCATGGGGAGTGGTCGACTAACGTATGTATGTATGTAATGAAGGAAGATCACTGAAAGTCGTAATCAATCATCATATGAATGAAACTATGCTAAAAGTTTCCTATTAAGGGCATTCAATCATGTAGTCATCATTTATAATTACAATTCTTTCCTTTAGGGACCACATATATCGTAAATAACAAAGGCACATTCCGAGAAAATGAACTCCGAGTGCTCCCGATAGGAATTGAACTTACGACCTTCCGAGTAGTACTCAGGATGCTCTACCACTAAGCCACAGGAGACTCATGGCAGACTGGGCAGGCTGGGCAAGAAATTTGTCACCCTGGACCTAGTTGAAAGGCCTATTTGAGATAACATCGAACAAAAGAAAAGATCTGTATAACAAAAGATTACTTTTTCAATTCAGCGTAAAAACTGTTTAGCCAATATATTTCGTTCTGCAAGTAAGAGTGATTTGGGTTATGAATGGCCTTAATGCAATCATTATGATAATAAGTCTTACACTACGATTGTGTTTGCTTAGCATTTTAAAAAAGATGCAGAGTCAGCACTTTTTCAGATTTTTAACCGAATTATCTTCGAATATTTCATGAATACACTCAATTTCTCTTTAGATTCTTAAAGCTCTTGATAGGATCTACTTTGCTTCCATAGCCAACGTCTGTCAAAGTTAGATCCTATTAGCAAGCCCTAAACACTAAAACAAAAAATACTACGCTCAACATTTACTCAACACAAACACACTTTTCACTCTTAAAGAACAGCCAGTGTTCCATGACAGACTTTAAAAACGTCATGATAGATTTTTTTTTAACGATGAGTCTGATGGACGAGCAATCTCGAGTAATCATCGTTGAGCGGAACTTTTTCAATATTTGACTGGTGCACACTACCCAACCTGTCCAGCGAAGTATAATTGAGTCGAACAATAAAACAGCCCATAGAACTCACAATAACACAATTTCCTAGTTTATTCGGCTTCAATCTAATTCACGAAACTCTCACTAAATTCGACGGAAAAACTTTCCATAAACTCGCGCTCTCACAACCTTCTTGTTATTTTTTCCACACCCACGTGCTCACCACCTTATTTGGTAGCCCTAGCCCAAATTTGGTAGTGCTGCTCAACGTCACCAAACTGTGAGGGGTAGGCTTGGTAAAACTCTCGTACATAATTCCATTTAAAAAAAAAAAGACAACTTTGGTGGTAAAAGGTGGAGTGAATATATCCTCAATGACTGTGCCAATAACGCAAACTGTTTATTACCTGTAAGCTCTTCGTGATTGTCCAGTTCCTCCTCTTGACCTCTTTTATCACAAGTACCTTCATAAAGGGTGTTTTCTGTTTTCGTCTGGATAAAGGGGCCAACCAGCCTCTCCACATTTTCTGTACACGGCAGCACTCTAGTTACACTGGATATAGCCTCTTGTATGTGACGTGAAGCTTTGCTGCTTTTTTCAACTTCAGAACCCCTTTTAGTGAAATTTTTGGACACTCCACTGATTGTTGTAACAGCAGAAGTGAAAACGTGGTCATCAGCGGCGTCAGTTCCTTCCTGGTTGTAAACTGACCAGCAGAATATCATTTTATTCAAAACAACAAAGAAACGGCAGTTAGGCCGATGAAAGCTTATTAGATTGGTGAGAGTAACTAATTACTTACCCAGATGATCAAGGTTGTCCTGTTCTTCCTTTTGATCTGTTTCATCACAAAACTGTTTCCAAAAGGTGTTTTTTGTTGTCGTTTGGAGACAGGGACCCACTCTGCTCATGCTGTCCATGGGCTCCATGTTTTGGCATGAAGCAGTCCTGTTAGTTCCAATTCTAGAGCCTAATTCAACATCAGCGTGGTTCTCTGCAGGGTCAGCTCTTTCTTGATTTAGGTGCGATGCAACATTTGTAACAGCATCTAAAACAGACGCACTCACCTCCTGTTCATGAGACAATTTACAATCTGTAACAGAGGAAAGTTTCACGGTCAGAATTAAGTTTACATAAGAACTATGTAAAGCATCTGCCATTGTCAACTCCAAGCTGTGATGCCATTTTCTGCCGTGTATATTTCAAGGGGTTTCACTCTAAGGATTTGAAAGTGTCTGGATCAGCAGTTGTAGCACGATAAAGCTTTGGCTTAGCAGGAAACAGCGGTAAGCATTAATTATTGATTGTTTGCATCTGAGGCACAATTAACGTGTTCTACGTCATTACCGTTACTTATTTAATAATTAGGTCTAAGCTTTGTTTCCTTTGAAAATTACGCGCACGTTTGGTTAGCATGTTCTTCTCAGTTTTTCTTGTGTGATATCGTTGCCTTTCAGCTTCGCTCGCGACTAAGTCATAGGAATCATTGTTATCTAGAGAGATGGAGCAACAGGGTAAGCTATAAACGAAGTCACAAGATAAAAGATGCCTTTTAAAAACGAATTCCAATCGAAATAATGGTATAAAATAAATTGAAATGGACATCAATTATTTTGCAGTGATACTTAGTGCCTGAATGATGGTTAATTATAATATGAAATACAAGTATAACTAGCGCAGCAAAAATACGGTACGTGCAAATTTACCCATTGTATTTTGACCATGATCTTTACGTTCTGAATCATCTATTTCGCTGCCATCTGCGTCAGTGCTAGATGGTGATGACGAGGGGGTTACTTCATCATCGGCTTCGTAGTCACTCTGGTTCACATCGCAATCTGGGTAACCTACCGGTTGGGCATCATCAGTACCTAGTGGGGTCAAATAAACCACAAACAACTTTTAAAATCTGCAAGAATCTAATTAGGGCTAAGAATTTAAACATTTTAAGCAGCAAGACAGCCCGACAGCCAACAGATTGGAATGAATCTAGCAAATAAGCTCAATTAAGAATCCTTTGCTAAGGTAGAGGTCGAGAAAAAGTAACAGTTTCATTCAAGCGTTTCGGCCTTCGTCATCCAGTCGAAATTTTAAGGTAAAAACAAAAAAAGGTTAGAAAGTGAGTCCTATACTTCTCTTAGAATAGCAATTTTGAAATCAGTATCGAGGGTAATCACGGATTGCATTGGTTTCGCTTCACTTTCCTCTGTGATTGGTCCAAAATACTCGCACCATCTTCTCTCGACCAATCAGATGCAAAACAACAAACATTCACGACCGCGCTTTAGGCAGTTTGCTTTTCTTACGTCAAGTTCTCATTGGCTTCTAAAGACATTTTCTTTTCTTCTGATTGGTGGTTGTGATAACTTTGCTTTTTGTTTACTTTATGTCAAAAATAAAGCAAATGTAATAGAGTAACGTCACCGTGCACAAAATTCTACTGAGGACAATACGCAATCAAGCTTTTACTAGACATAAGTAAGCGCTTACCATGAAGATTTTGTTTCTCCTCCAAGGCATGTTTAAGTTCTAACCAGTGAATAGTTTCACTGTTGTCATCGCCGCCAACTTCCGTTGATAACCTACACGAATGAAACTTATTCATTCAAAGTGTTGCTTAGCAATCTCGGAATCTTAACTTGAGAACCAGACCCTCGCAAAAACTGGAACTAACAATTGTGAAACGATTCTCTTCATCACCAGTTAAGGTAGAACGAAGAGCCGGTAGGAGTATTAATATTCCTCCTGTGTGTTATACACAGTTCTATTTTAAGTAAGACCAAGCGCAAAGTTCATCTCAGTCAGTTTTTATGATTTAAAGACAACTTTTTATACCTGTAGGTAAAGAAAGGTATTGTCAGGGTATGGATTGTATTGTCTTGATATAGATTTCAGTACATAGACTAAACTTAGCCCCAACCATTTTCTCTCAAACAAACGCAATCAAATGCTACCTTTTGTTCATATTCTCTAGGTAGTTTCCCAAGAATGCATTTCCATTCGCTCGAGCAACATCTTCAGGTAATACATCATTGTTCTTGTAGCGATTGAAAACTGAAGTCCCAGCTGAGGTTCTGAAGATGACTTGCAGCAATTCAAGGTTATTGATCTGTGCAGCTTTGTATACAAGAAGCATTAAAAGTTTAACAGGCCAAGACTGTCGGTTTTTATTTACGGTTGGATATCCTGCTGAAGAAACCAAGGTAAACTGTATAAGAAAATATGCTAAAATAACGAAATGTTCAAATGGATGACGATAATCCAATTACACTGCGCATTTTATTTCATTTTACTAGTATTAAGGGGTTTTAAAAACTAGTGGGGAAAGTAAAGTCTTAAATATCTTTTACAGATGTCCCCCCATTTTTTATTTTGCTTCAACACATTTGAAATATAACACATTTCGTTCATGGGTAACATCACCCATTACTGGCTATGATGTGCTTCTTATATAGAAAATGTGAGAATTGAAACACAAGCACATGACTTGCAGTGTTCATGAATAGTTCCTTAATGTAACGAGGAAAAAGGTTTGACGGCCTTGAAAAACCAACACCAGAATCTCTTTCAATTTCATCAAACAATATTCCAACAAGGTTCATGTCGAGAAATGTACGCAAATTCAACAAAGCAAGATGCTTTTCTTTCAGTTGGAATAACTCTATGGTATACTCACTGCTTCCTTAACCATATTGATGGAACTCGTATCTCTATGATGTTATTTACATAACTCACACTGTGTACTGGTACCTTCCTGGCTTAGATCCTATCTTTACTAAAAGGAAAATCTACGTAATCGATATAACAAAAATGAATGCCTTTGTCGTAATGTGGAGGATCCTTGACTTTCGCCTCTTTTTAACTTTTAAAAACTAGTTACAATTATTCCTTGAACACCATCTATAAAGAAAGATGTTCCATAGTACACCTCTCATCTTTGGTCAACCTTAACATTCAAACCTTACCAGTTTGCGGTGGGGAAAAAGGATTTGGTCTTCTTAGGCCTCTTGACCTGTTTCTCAGTCCTTGTAACGCACCAACTGCAATAGCATCTCTGGCAGGCTGATTGGCCATCACGACTGTTATGGTTTCATCTATTCGGTCTTTATAGTCAAAACAGAGGTCATCTCCAGACTGCATCATCCCTTTTTCAGAGGTGTAATATACCTTTACAGTTACTTTGCCAGGATGCTCTCTGACTGGGAATTTAAAATAATAGCTGTCGATACCAATACCACTGACTGTGTACCAATTAATAAGACATGCAAAATGAATACAAAATTTAACAGCATCACATGAATCTTTGTTATCGGTGTTAAGCAGACCTGTAAGCCGACTAAATCGGCCGATAGTCGGATTTCAGACTGCTTCGGAAAATGAAGGGTTGAATGCTGTCGTGACAATAAAAATTTGAATATCGTGTTGTACCCATTTAACCCTTTAAGTCCCAAGATCCGATTCTCCCCTTTAGCTGCTACACATTTCCTAGTAAATTAGTTATGACAAATTGGTGTTAAACCAAGGTATCTATCTCAGGGATAAGTTTGCCTATTCTCATTACCTGTTTGCTTGATAATGAATGGATATAAAAAGGAGAAATTACATGTGAATCGCTTTTGGAAATTAAAAGGGTTGAATATAATCACTTTTGATAATCATCAAAGTGTCTATGAGCAAATGAATCAGCTTAAAAATATGAATAATTGTAACAGTTTCTCCCAATATGGACCGACCTAGGCTGGTGAATTGCATTCTTAGATTTTTCTTTAACTTTTCGAAATACTTGCCAAAAGAAACCGAACGATTTAGGGCTATAGTAACGGCAAGATCCGCTGTTAAAAAACCTGAGCAACTTTTTAGCGAGTAGGTAGTGGAGAAAAGAGTGGTAATTCGAATTAATGAGGGATACTTAACCGAAACACTTTTTATCGCGTTTCAAAAGGCTTTCAAACGAACTTTGAAACATTTTTCATTAGCATCTGTCACGATCCGACAGCTGTCAATTTATAGTAACTGTTATTTTTTTCAGTGTCTGAGCAACGGTATTCTGCAAATCCTGTGATCTGATTGGTTCGAGAGCAAGCAGTATTCTCCCATCTGGCCCACTCTCAGCGGGCGGTATCTCTTCCGTGTTGAGTCGCTTCGTAGAACATCTCTAGCTTCGTTGCAATTTTTCTTCAGTATATCTTGTTTTAACAGCTAAATAGCATTTTTAAGTGATATTTTAAAGATATATCCTCCATTTTTTTTAACATGGCACGAAGATCAGTCTTAAAGCTTGCAATAAAGAGGGAAAGCAAACCATAACTAAGACAGATGTAAAATGCAACTTACTTGGACTACAGCCTGCAGAGGTGAAGGGATTTAAATATTCCAAGGTTACAGGAAGGAGATTTTCAAAATCGCCCGTAAATTCATATGATTCAGCACCATCCGGGAGAGCAGTGGAAAAAGACACTAGAAAATTTGTAGACTCGTAAATACAATGAAAATGAATGATCTATCATTAAAAAAAAAGAAAGAAACAAAAACGTCCACACACTCGCACAAAAGAAATTCACACGCGACTATTTTGGCAATGATCCTGTTCACCTCAGTCTGACAGTTGTTAATGCAAAGCATTGTACCCATTGTCTTTTTCTTTTGATTTCTGTTATAGCTACTAGTTACAACTAGTAAGTCATTTAAGTGTCCCTAAACCATTTAACTGCGTGAATCCCATGACTCCTGCATGTAAACTGTACATCGTAAGACAAAGACAAAATTCTGAGTCCTGATGAGGAATCGAACCTCAGAACTACGGATTCCACGCTCTGATGCTCTACCACTGAGCCACAGAGACTCTACGGTGGGCAAGGCCGGACGAATCAACATCGAGTGGAAATGTGTGATCAAAACAATGCGGTCTTGACAAAACCTCTCGAGGGGACCAGGGGAGCTAACTGGTTTGTTTGTCGACTGCAGGTCGCTGGCTACTCTCGCCGGGCTTATTTTTGTTACCCAACATACTGTGCGATCGGCCAATGGGCCCGCAAATGTTTCAAGCAGCCAAATTCGAAATTGGAAAGCCGATCGATCTGGAGATAAATGCATCGCTAGT